>NC_044990.1:39698960-39950744 GCF_008728515.1 Papio anubis
TTTATGATGAAGCGATGTTGAATTTTATCAAATGTTTATGCACTTATTGAAATGATCATTTTTTTGGTCCTTGATCCTGTTAAGGTGATATTTCACATTTCTTGATTTGATAATGTTGAAACATCTTTTCATTTCTGGTATGAATTCCACTTGAATATGGTAAACAATCTTTTAAATTTGTTGTTAACTTTGATTTGTTAGTATTTTGTTGAGGAATTTTGCATTGATGTTTATCATGAAGATTGGCCTATAATCTCTTTTTTGTTGGTGTTGTGTAACTGTCTCATTTTGGTATCAGGGTAATGCTGAATTTCCTGCATTCAGACTATGCATACTATGCATATATAAATGCAGACTATGGTCTACAGATACAAGGAAATATAAGATAAAAGATATGTAGATTCAGAAATCATTTAATTAATGTATATAAAACTGAAACACAGTTGGTTCTAGAGGTCTCCACAGGCAAGATAATGTGAAATCATTGAAAATGAATGGGTCCGTGATCACATGCATCTCCAAAATTCATTCAAATGTTCAGAGTCTTCATGTAAGTTTCCATGTTAATTTTTTCATTTTGCATTTATTTAACATTTAAGATATATTAGCTGTGTAAGTTATGAATGACTTGTATAATTAACTTGGATTTTGTTTTATGCTTTTCTCACAATTGAATATTTTCCTGAATTCTCTTGCCAAAATGAATTTTTATTTAGGTTGCAGGTGTGCTGTTTTGCTTGTTCAACAGATTTCTTTATCTCTTCTGCTCAAGCTAAAAATCAGTACCCATAGAAATCACTGAACATTTTCAACATTTTAAAATCAAGCTAGAAACCAACGAAGTACTTCTTGAATAACAGTGACTAATGGGATTAGATATCTAATTCACCAAAAATAAGTACTTAATTCCGACACTGGCAGGAATAATAAACATGTGACGTCACAAACTTTGTGAAAATTTCAAAATTAAAATATAGCAAAATGCGTAATTAGTTAAACATTAAAAACCCTTTTTTAGAAAATAAATGAGCAAAAATATGAGACTTTTCTAAAGGAGGAATAATGAAAGGGGATTTATTTTATTTTGTATTAACATAAACTTTTTAAAAGATAAATACAGTACTACAATGTTGGTATGAGACCAAATAGATTAATAGAACATAATACAAAATTTATATACAGGCTCCAAAGGTAAATACTAATCAAAGGTAATATTCCGAAAGGTACATTTTAATCATATAGGGGCCATTTTCATATGTTAATTAGACATTTTGGTTTTTTCTGTGCATTGCTTATATTTCATTAGGTTGTTTTTAATCTAACTCATCTCCCTTTTTCCTTCCCTCTCCCACTTTACCTACCCCTCTCTCCTCTTTCTCATTCTCTTTCCCTCTCTCTTCAACATGTTTAGAAATGCTATTTGAAAGGAATGATTCAAGTAAGATGAAGAGTGAAAATAATTTATATTGCATGCTTCCTGTGTTTTAGACTTTGAACAAAAATAGGACATAGTTAAGCTGTGTGAACTTAATATAGAACTTTGGTTACTGAGACATATAAAAATCTACATTTTATCACTTCTGTAAAAATCATTGTCAATAGAATGACTTTCTGAAAAACAGGATTGCTCTTTTAAGTATTATATATAGCATTTGATCATCTGAATAGACACTGAAAAAATGAATTTGATAAAATCCAATGTCTGTTCCTGATGAAAAATGCTAAACCAATTAAGAGAAGGGCATGTGATAAAGGGCATCTATGAAAGACCCACAGCTGACATCATATCTAATGATGAAAGACTGAATACTTTCCCCATAAGATCAGGAACAAAATAAGGATATCCACTTTTATGACTTGTATTCGACACTACACTGGAGTTTCTAGGCAGTGAATAGGGAAGAAAAACAAAATCATTCACCTTGTAAAGGAAACAATTATATGGTCTTTATTTATTGATGACATGATCACATGTATCAAAAAACCTAATGAAATTTACAAAAAAATGCTGCTAGAACTAATACATAATTTTAGCAAGATTTTAGAGTACAAGATCAATGTAGAAAAGTTAATTATGTTTCTATATACTACTAATGAATAATTGGAAATTATAATTAAATAAATAATATGTTTTCCCACAACATCAAAGGTACGAAGTGCTTTGAGATAAATCTGACAAAAGATGTGCAAGACATGTACACGGAAAACTATAAAACATTGCTATGAGAAAATACAGTGGATCTAAATTAATATAGCAACATCCATTGTGGTTGACTGGGGAAGGAGAGTGTTGCAGGGAGGGCCGTCAGTAATCTTCTGGGGCTGATTGACCTGTTGGTTATTTGATTGTGAGGACAGTTTCATGAGTTTTATATATATATATATGTCTAAACATCAAATTATATATTTAAATATATGTAGCTTTTCATGTGACAGTTATACTTTAATAACATTGTTTTTTATTAGTAGTATATTTTTTAAATTTCAACCAGATTTCATTATTGAAAGACTTGCCTTTAAGCACTAGAACCCAGACTTCAAAACGCTGTTAATATTCACTCTTCATTACCAACTTCCGAGACATTACTGAGACTCTTTCGAAGTAGTGTTTTCTTTTGGTGTTGTGAGTGGTAAACTCAGTTGGGCATGATCGACATCTTATTCTGGTGACTATTTTGAAGATTAATCTTTTGTCTGTTATGTTAAGTTGCAGATATTTTCTCCTAGAGCAGGGGTTGGCAAATATTTCAGAGTTTGTTGGCCATATGGAGTCTGTCACAATAGTCCAGCCTTCCCCAGAGTATGAAAGCAACCACAGACAATATGTAAATGGTTGGGTATGAGTGTGCACCAATAAAACTTTATTCACAAAAACTAGCAGTCAGTCCATGGGCCACCATTTTCAACCTGATCTAGAATATTACTTGTATTTTAACTTTATTAATGATCTATTTTATTATACAGTTGTTTGAAACTTGTAGTCAAATCTGTCCATTTTTTTGGTTACTCTTAGGCTTCATATCTTTCCTTCTGTAATGTTATACAAATATTTTTCTATAAGTTTTCCAGTATTTTGTATAATTTTACATTGGAAATTTTGATACAGCTATAATTTACATGAGTGCATGATGTGAGGTAAAGCTCTAATTTAATTTTTTCATTGGATTTCCAAATGATCCAACACTGTTTATTAAAAACTCCATTTTCTCACATTGACTTGAAATTTCACCTCTACTGAATATCATATTTGTTACAGTAAGTAACTAGTCAGGTAAGAGCAGGGCAGGAAAGACCTCCTTCCCCCCACCCACACACCAGGAGAGTCCAGCAACCGTTAAGTGATGGTCAGGTGACTGTTAACTGTCTCTAAAGTAATTGGTCACAGCCAGCGCTAGGAAAAGGCAGTCTCCTAATAAACACCTAGGAAAAACCTGAAACTGGTGATCAGCAGCTCCCCAGCAAGATCTCAGGAGTTGAGAGAAGTGATGCAAGATCCCAGAAGTATACCACTGTATGAAACCCCAAGTCAAAAGGTCAAACTGTGTACTTGATCTCTGAAGTTGCTTGCTTGGCCCTCTTCCAAGTGTATTTTTATTTTCCTTCCTTTCATTACTGCTCTAGAGCTTTTTAATAAACTTGCTCTAAAACTTCCCTCAGTCTCTCCTTCTGCCTTATGCCCCTCAGTCGATTTTTTTCCTCTGAGGAGGCAAGAATTGAGGTTGCTGCAGACCTGTTTGGTTTTACCGCCAGTAACATATTCTCCTATATACATGATTTATTCTGGAATCTCTATTTTATTTCACTTATCTATTTATTCATGCTGAGCTAACACAATCCTCCTTTATTTACTGGACTTTTATGATATATTTTTCTTCTAGGCAAAAAGGACTCAATCTGTATTACTATTTTCTCTTTTCTTGAAAGTATTATTTTTCATTATTTATGGATATTTATTGCTGTTGTGATTTTTTTCTCATACATTGTTTTGTGTGTGTGTGTAGAAAACTGTTAAAGGTTTTCTGTCACTTTTGTGCCTTGCTAATATTCTAACAGTTATAATAGTTTTTCAAATGATTGTCTAGGATTTCATAGCAAAACAATCATAACACATGCAAACAGTGAAATATTTGATTCTTTATTTCCAATGTTTATTTCTCACTGTTTTTCCTTATCTTCTTGCCATGGCTAGGAGGGACAATAGAACGTTGGATATTAGTAGATTACAGGCATTTTTTTGTCTTGTTGATGTTTAAAATTTGCTTTTAGTAATTTGAAATACAGAAGCCAACATCAGTTCTCTGTTTCAAAAATGTTCTGTTCATTCTGATACATGTATATGTAAACATATATATGTATATATATATTTCTGTGTGTGTATATATATATATAAATAAGTTTTAGTTTTGTTTAATGAAGTACTTTTAAATTTATAAGTTATTTTGGTGAGAATTATAATACTTAAAATATCATATACTTCCATTCAGGAATAATGCATCTTTATCTATTACTTTTCTTATATTGCTAAGTAAAGTTTTCTTTCATATTTCTTGTTAAAGTTATTTAATATTTCTTGTTGAAAGTATTGTAAACAATTTTATATGTGAAGTCATTGTGACATTATTATTACTTTGTGATTAATTTTATATACTTCAATGAACTATTTGAGGTTTATGGAAGAACTGATTCCTATATATTCTTTCAAAATTTAAACATAGAAAACACATGTAAGTTTAATTGATTATTCAATCATTTTGGGGGTTGATAATTATTTTTAGGTTGATAATAGTATCATCTACAAGTAATGCAAGTTTTGCCTTATTTTCAGATAGTTATATCTTCTATTATACCTCCCTCTTTTTATTTATTGCTTTGGCTAGAAAAATTTTAATAACAGTGTTACTGCTTGTCAATCTTGCCTTATTCCATTTATTATAATTTAACATTTCTTTGTAAAGACTACTATTGGATTTTGGCCAGATATATATCATAATCATTCTAAGGAAATTTCCTTCTCTTTCTATTGTATTAAGAATTTAAAATCAGGGCTGATATTCAACTTTCATGATTTATTTATTAACATTTGTTGAGATAATTGTGTGTTTTTGGACATTTTTAACCTATTGGTAACATGTGTTTTCTGAATTGATTTCCTAATTTTGAGGTGTCTTTCTATCTTTTCAAACCACGTATTTGTTCTGGTATGTTATCTATTTAATAAACTGCCAGATTTGATTTGCATACTATTTTATTTGGCACTTGTGTAAGTATTTACTAATGAAATTGCTTCAGTTTTTTTTCTTGTACTGTATTTGCCAAGTTTGGATATCAAAGCCATGTTAGCTTTATAACATCATTTAGGAAGTTTTCCATTTTTTATTATTGAGCAAAATAACTTTTGTACATTCTGAGATTCTGCCTCTGGGTAACATGTATATATCAAAGACAGTCTTTATTTTATTTTATTTTTTTACTCCCGAGGCTAAAGGTAAATTATTTAGACACTGGAATAAAAATCTATTTGACTTGGAGAATTCTCAAGAATTTTATCTAGAATTTTGTTTTCTTTTTTTTTCTACTATAATTTTTGGCTATGAGAAACAACTGCCATATTTCTTTAAAATTTTAGTGTTTAAAAGTCATGTAAAATGTTGAATATTTGTTGAAATGCTTTTCTGCCACTAGTCTATGGGAATCCATAGTTGAAATGAAATTCTTACACAGGTGTTGGTTGAGTTTGGCTTTGTCATTTTCCTAAACAACTTTAAAATATTGCTATTTCAACTCAATTTAGAAATAAAGTGTCCTATGTTCTGTTTGAGATTGGTATTACCTGTTTTGTTGGAAGGTCTGAATGTACCCATACATGTTATGTATGTGTTAAATTTTGATCTGTGGGGTTAAGTTGTGTTTTGGGATGTACAGAAAAAAAAAAAAAAAACACAAAATTTTAAAAAGCCACAAAACTTCTGCTTCAGAACTCCTAATCTTTTAGTCTCATCTCATAAGAAAAAAATCAAGCTATTAACTGTGAGATAAGATTGTTGTGAGATATGAGAAATAAGTTAAAAAATTAAAATTATAATATACATATATAAAATAAATATAGGAACGCAATGCAAAGGAATCTATATCAATTTTCCTTGTTATAAATTTCTACACATAAAATAAATAATAACTACTTCCTTCTCAAAGGACAAACTTTGAATATCTTCACACTTTTAAAACAAACTTTATTCATGATTTTATAGGTTCATGTATCAATATTTGCAAAATAAATAAAATATTGCTTGAAATGAAAAATGGTTTCAAAGGTAAATATCTTAGTGTATTTCTGTAGCTTATTTTACTTTCTTGTGGTTCCTGAAAAGAAACCAGCAGGAACTGACCCAGGTCTTAGATTTTTAGATCTGAATGTTATCACATAGTTGCTGGCTTCCAATAGTTATTGTTGGATTTGTGCTGCTCAATGAAAAATTTCAGAATAAAATAGCTTTCTCCTGAAGTAGCTGAGAGTTCTGTTTTGGTGCCAGTTCCCAGTCCTTATCTCCAATGTTTGCCAAAGTATAAATAGCTCCAAAACATCAGCATTGGTTGCTAAACACTTTGCTATACAATAACTCTATCATCACTTTACAATAACAATTGACAAATGATTCATTACTGTCAGAGAGAAGGTTTTTAAATCACTTCCTAACAACATTTATTAAGGATTTTGAAGGTAATCAGTGGAGATACATTTTTTCTAGTGTATTTATTCTTCATCTGCAGTCTTTAGGGATGTGCCAATTATAATTTATCTACTATTTGTTGTGAAACCTGGATAACAAGATAATATAAGTAATTAACAAGGTTTGTGCGCTACAGAAAGATATATTTCCTGACATGTTTAAACTAACAGAGTGAAATTGTATTGATAGTAATTTATTTCTGTTTCATCCCTGAGGACAATAAGTATTTTTTCTCAGTCCTATTTAGATAAGGATAAAGTTTACAGGTATATAATACCAGGAATTTAGATACAAAAATACTACAAATCAAATGAATCTTAGTTTGGGCTAGTTCTCCAAAAATCAGTAGTTTAGGTTTGCAGATAGAGAAGTTTGTGAAGAAAATATCTCCATGTGTCTACCAAATCTTTTTCTTTATTCCTTCCTCCCTCCTTTTTCTCCAGTATAATTGCTTTTTTTTCTCTGCTCAACAATCTAACCAGAATAGAATTAATAAGGTTTTACTTTATATTATCCATGTGTTTTAAACTAAAGCAAGATTGAATGTGTACCTTATAGACCCTGTAAAAGCATAAATGAATGTACTTATTTCATTTCCTCATTTCTATGAATCTAAATTTAGAATAGATTCTTGTTCATCTTAGGAGAAATAGCTGACTTTTAAAGACTAATGGAAGCAATATTAAAAATTTTTAAATAAACAAAATCTAAGCAATTAAAATAGTACTTAAGATGACTCTATGCTTCAATGTAACTGGAGTGAAAAGCAATGTTCAGAATAAGTTGTGGTGCAGAGGGAGCCTGAGTACTCTAGTCATCCAGGGTGGTGTGGCCAATGTTTCCCTTTCTGGTATAAATTCAATGTCCTTTCCCCTGGCCCAGGCCTAATATCACATCAACTGTGAATTTATTTTGCCATCTCTTTCACAAGATTGGCATTTAAAAAGCAAAACTATGAAAGATAACCTGCTAATGAGTTTTTTATCCTCTTAGGTTCTCTAAGAAACTCTAATTCATGTAAAGAAATGATGCCCAGTAGTACACTTATCTGCTTCCCGTATGACCTCAAATTAGGAGGAAAAAATGATTTTTTTTAAAATTAGAAAGTAAGCTAATCACACAGCATCCTAAAATGAAACTAATTTGTATCTTCACCACTTTGGGGTTACTGGACATTCCATATCAGCACTTTTCTCACTAAGCTTTCTTCCCTTTTAGATTTTATGGAGATTTTGATTTTGTTTTACTATTAATATGGTTTGGCTGTGCCCACCCAAATCTCATTTTGAATTGTAGTTCCCATAATCCACATGTGTTGTGGGAGGACACCAGTGGGATGTAGTTAAATCATGGGGGATGTTACCCCCATGCTGCTGTTATCATGATAGTGAGTGAGTTCTCATGAGATCTGATGATTTCATAAAGTAGTTTTTCCTCCTTTTGCTCAGCACTTCTCTCTTGCCTGCCATTACGTAAGACGTCCCTTTGCTCTTCCTTTGTCTTCTGCCATGATAGTGAGGTCTCCCCAGATATGTGCAACTGTGAGTCCATTAAACCTCTTTCCTTTATACATTATCCAGTCTTGAGGACGTCTTTATTAGCAAAATGAGAAGTAATACAGTAAATTAGTACTGGCAGAGTGGGGTACTGCTGTAAAGATATTCAAAGATGTGGAAGTGACTGTGGAACAGAGCAACAGGCAGAGGCTGGAACAGTTTGGAGAGCTCAGAGGAAGACTGGAAAATGTGGGAAAGTTTGGAACTTGCTAGAGACTTGTTGAATGGCTTTGACCAAAATGCTGATAGTGATACGAACAATAAAGTCCAGGCTGAGCTGGTCTCAGATGGAGTTAAGGAACTTATTGGGAACTGGTGTAAAGGTCACTCTTGCTATGCAAAAAGACTTGTAGCATTTTGTCCCTGCCCTAGAGATTTGTGGAACTTTGAATGTGAGAGAGATTATTTAGGTATTTTGAGTAAGAAATTTCTAAGTGGCAAAGTGTTCAAGAGAAAGCAGAGCATAAAAGTTTGAAAAATTTGCAGCCTGATTATGGAGTAGGAAAGAAAAACCCATTTTCTGAGGAGAAATACAAGCCAGCTGCAGAAATTTGCTTAAGTAACGAGCCAAATGTCAATCTCCAAGACAATGGGGAAAATATCTCCAGGTCATGTCACAGATCTTTGTGGGAGCCCTTCCCATCACAAGCCCAGAGGCCTAGGAGGGAAAAATGGTTTCCTGGGCCAGATCTGAGGCCCCCCAGCTGTGCACAGCCTTGGGACTTGGTGCCCTATGTCCTAGCTGCTCTGGCTGTGGCTAAAACCAGGCCAAAGTACAGCTTGGGCCATAGTTTTGAAGGATTCGAGTCCCAAAGTTTGGCAGTTTCCAAGTGGTTGAGCTTGCAGGTGCACAGAGGTCAAGAATTGAGGCTCAGGAACCTCCACCTAGATTTCAGAAGATGTATGGAAACACCTGGATGTCTAGGCAGAAGTTTGCTGTAGGGTGGGGCCCTCATGGAGAACCTGTGCTAGGGCAGTGCAGAAGGAAAATGTGGGGTTGAAGCCCTCACACAGAGTCCCTACTGGGACACTGACTAGTGGAGCTGTGAGAAGAGGGCCACCATCCTCCAGACATGGAAAAGCTACAGGTATTCAACATCAGACCATGAAAGCAGCTGGGAGAGGGGCTGTACCCTGCAAAGCCACAGGGGCAGAGCTGCCCAAGGTTGTGGGAGCCTATCCCTTGCATCAGTGTGACCTGAATGTGAGACATGGAATCAAAGGAGATCATTTTGGAGCTTTAAGTGTTGACTGCTCATTTGGATTTTGGACTTGCATGGGGCCTGTAGCCCCTTTACTTGGCCAATTTCTTTCCAAATTTTTGGAAAGGCATGAATACATTTTGAAATGTGAGGACATGAGATTTGGGAGGGACCAGGGATGGAATAATATGGCTATGTTTCCACCCAAATCTCATCTTGAATTGTAGTTCCCATAATCCCCATATGTCCTGGGAGGGACCCAGTGATAGGTAATTGAATCATGGGGGTGGTTACCCCCACCCTGCTTTTCTCATGTTAGTGAGTGAGTTCTCACAAGATCTGATGGTTTAATAAGGGGTTTTCCCCTTTTTATTTGGCACTTCTCTCTTGCCTGCCCCCATGTAAGACATTTCTTTACTCTTCCTTCATCTTCTGCCATGATTGTGAGGCCTCCCCAGCCGTGTGGAACTGTGAGTTCATTAAACCTTTTTCCTTTATGAATTACCCAGTCTTGGGTATGTCTTTATTAGCAGTGTGAAAGCTGACTAATACAACTATGTATGTATATGTTTTTACTTAAATTGCACAAGTATCCCTGCATTCAGATTTCACATGGGTTTTCAAGGTCAATATTTTAACCTCAGTAACTTTGCATCTTATTGACTATTTTAAAGTTAATATGGCTACCTTTTACTTTCAGGGCAGAGAAAATTAGTGATACTTAGACTTACTGGTAATATATCACTTGAATGAATTCAATGTATGCTTTCAAAAAAAAGTCACCCTGCAAACAGTTATTTCTCTAGAACTAGAATTAATGCTGTTTCTTAGATTTTCAAAAGCTTCATATTAAAAGCTGACTCAATCCTCAATTGCCATTGATTTGTGAACTTGATGCAGTGGCTTCTTTATAACTTGACAAAAGTCTAGAGAGATTTAGTTGAGTTTTACAAATTCATGCTGCATGAATTTCTGTTGAGTTATTAGCTTATTTGACAGAGATGAAACATGTGAACAAACATCCTAGTTTTCTTGTTTTGTACATAAAAAAGAAACAGTCTCTCAGGTGACAATGTGGCATTAATTTATCTGTTTGGTAAGCCCAAACGCACTTTAAAAAATTTGTCCATAATACAAGGAGTCATTTCTTGCCTGATTTAATTAATGTTAACAATATGTTATTAGAACAAACTGTCAAATGTTCACTACTATTTCTTTTCACCAACATTTTTTTCTTCCAAAGGTAAATTGATATACACACACACATATATGTGTGCCTATGCATGCAAACACACACATACCCAAGCTTGTTATATTATTTGTTATATTATTATTTTCACATTACTATTATAAGTTAATGATATTATATTTCAGTTAATTGCTATACTTGAAATGCCTCTGTTCTAGAACTTTGAAAAATAATCAACATCTGAATGGAACTAAAATCTTGAAATCTCAACATCATAAGACACGTTGAGGGAGAGAATAAAATGAAGATCACTCAAAAGAATTTGGTAATGTCAGTATTTTCATTCTTTTGTAGTCGTTACTTGGGGCAGAGATGATAATAGCAACTGACCAAGAGAGACTTGTTGTTTCTCTGAGCTGCATCAAACTTTAGACAGGCCCCTGGCCTTTTCTTAGAGCATTTACCCTAGAAAAATGTATAATTATAAATTCTTTATCTCTTTGAGATACAGTTGAGCCTTGAACAATGCAGGAGATAGACGTGCTGACCCTTGTGTAATAAAAAAATCTACGTATAATATTTGACTACCTCAAACTTAACTACTGATAGCCTACATTAACCAGAAGGCTTACTGATAACATAAATAGCCAATTAACACATTTTTATATGTTACATGTATTATATACTGTGTTTTTACAATGAGGTTAGCTAGAGAAGTGTTATTAGAATCAAAAGGAAGAGAAAATACATTTACAGTATTGTGCTGTATTTATCAATACTGTAAATTTACCACATCTGTTTACAAAATGAATTGTCCATCTGAAATCATGGGCAATCACTGCTGCAGATCTCAATCTATGGTACATATTAAGCAGTTGAACTTTTTATTGTAATGCCGTGGCTTTTCTCTGCTTCTTGGGAGCACTTCCAACATCATTAGTGGCATTTTGTTGTCTCCCATGGTGTTACTTATGGCTTACAGTATTACACTTAGCATGATGAAAAGATGCAGGAACCGAGAGATATTACTCTTTGTGGTACACAATTTACTGGAGAGATGAACTACTTACATGGGGATGATAAGTGTCACACAGCATTTTAAGCAGATACTCACAACACTTCAGCTTACTGCAATAGCAACAAGAGGTGGCTATGAAATTATTGCAGTGGTACAGTATGCACTACAGTTAATTTTATGCATTTATGTTTGCTTACACCTTTATGTTTGCTTGTATTTCTCTCCACTGTGAATGGCACCGACTACAATCTCTGTGTGTAAGTTTTGATAAATGTTAAGTTATGATAAGGGATTTATTTATGTTTTACGGTATTAAATGATAAAAAATAGACTAGTATCTGTATATTTTATGCATTTATGACAAATCAAACTTTTTTATATTTCTGGGCTACATGGTTAATCTGTGAGTTGTTTTAAATTATTACAAATCTCAAAAACATTTCTGATGTATTTATTGAAAAAAAATCTGTGTATGAGTGGACCTATGTAGTTTGAACCTGTGTTGTTCAAGGGTCAACTGCATATGTACATTTTTTAAAAGCCTCTTGCTAGTTTTCCAACCCAGGAATGTCTTCCTCAAGGACCTGAGAGCCATCTCTTTGAAAGATAATCATTAAGGAAGAAAGCACTCTTACCTCCAGGCCTCTGTTCAGTTGGAGTCAGTTAGCAAACACAGATGGCCTAATCACAGAGAACAACATTTGGAAACTCAGGGAAAGCTTCATGTGCTCAGTACATCCCATTGATCAACCTCCACATTAAAGTCTTCTGGTACTTTTTTTACTAGCGACTGGACCAGCACTTAAAAACCTTCCCATCTTTTGTTTGTCATCAGAGTTAACCACAACCTGACTTCTGGCTTCTCTCCCCTATTGCAATAGCTTGAAATAAAGTCTTCTTTATCAATTTAACTTTGTCCAGTAAGTTTTTGCTTTGACTCAACCAACTGGCAGGAGAGAGGGTTTTGTGGATGAAAATAATTCTTCACATTCTACTCTTGGTGTTGTTACTGATCACAGGTTCTTAGGCTCCCACGCAATAGAAACTGACAGGAGGCCAAGCAAACTTTTCCCAGCTAGGGTTTATTAAGACTTATGCCTGGACAGATTGGGCAAAATGGAGACAGCCCAGAGGATAAGTTCTGCAGCTGGTTCCCTGAGCAAAGGTTCTTGTGGTGTTTTGAGGAGGGTGACATGGAAAACTCATGAGGTAAGAAGAATCATTACATGTATGAGGTGGAGTGCTGAGCTGATGCACAGGCATAGTAAGAGACCATGCAAAAACATACATTGCATAATCAGAAAATGGCAGATACCCCTTTCCTGGGCACGGATTTTATTATTGAGATGAGGCTAGGTGTAAAGATTGGTCATCCTTCTGGTCTTGTGTGCATGCAGGTGATAGAATTAACTCCCTTGAGTAAGATTTAAAGTGTGGTGCTGCTTATTTTAGTTTCTTCAAGGCCCTGCAATCTGTGGGTATGGCATCCTTCCCATTTCTACTCTGTCCCATCTCTACTCTCTCTCAGTGTCACATTGGGATGGGAGTAGGCAAAGGAAAGGAATTCATTGTGTTTTTCTGAGACATTTTCTATAGGTAGGGCAGATCTTGAGTAAAGTTACAAAGAAAAAAATTTCCTTTATTCCCTTCCATCTCTCTTCTATAGTTCTACTCTTCTCATATATGTACTCCAGCAGGAAGGAGGTAAGATACCAAGGAAGGCTTTCTGAAAGTAGTGATATTTGATTGTAATAACAGTGAGAGTGTAGCAGGATGGGCCACAGACAAAACCTCTCAGACACCAAGTTGTAGAAGGAAGGGCTTTATTCAGCTGGGAGCATCGGCAAGCTACCGTCTTAAAATCTTTACTCCCCGAGTGTACAACTTCTGTCCCTTTTAAGGGCTCACAACACTAAAGATTTTACATGAAAGGGTCATGATTGATTGAGCAATCTAGGGGATACGTGACAGAGGTTTCACGCACTCGTGATCAGAGTGAAACAGAACAGAACAGGGAGTTTTACAATGTTCTTTTATACAATGTAGTTGATTTTTAACTACTGGGTTTAGGCCAGGCAGGCCCAGGCCTGGTTTTGGGCCTGGCACCGGGCTACTTGTCTTTGGTTTCACTTCCTTCGTTTTTTCTTAAAACAGGTACTGAGTATAAAACAATATAAAACAATGTGAGAGGATCTCTCTCTTCCCTCATTTCCCCCCTTTGAGACTCACTCTTTTTATTAGTGGGAGCTATAACCTTCATTTTTACTATTTATGTTTTCCTGTGCAATAGAGTGAGAGTGATTTATATAGTATGCTTGTGCTGAAGCATTTTGGTGAATTAAGGTAGTGACAAAGCTTTTTATCATTTGGAGAAGTACAGGTAGCTAACAAGGGAGCAGTAAGCAGGTTCCTATTACTATTATTACTCCTATTATAAGAGTTTTAAATCCTCCTATTGCTGAGAACCAATTTCCAAACATGGCTTCCAGATTAAATCCATGCCGCACTTGCACGGGTACATGTGCCAGTTTTGTTATATCTTTGTATCTTTAACTACTTGCCCCTGATCATCTATATGTAGACAACAATTAGCAAGGTTAAATTTTCTACAAACTTCTCCTTCAGCTGCTATCAAGTAGCCAAGAGCTAGTCTATTTCGATAGGTAGCATTTCTCATCAGAGTCTTTTGCCAGGCAAGAACAGTCAAGGCTTGACTGGTTTTATTAGTAATAATTTCTAAAACAGCTTGTAATCGTATGATTCAGTTGAGCATGTAGATGGGGGTCCAATATCCCCCACAAGCCATCCTGTGCCCAAGTGGTAGGTCCATAGTATTATATGATTCTTTTAGGGGGTCATTCATCATCTTTCCAATCATCTATGGCTGTGCTTTGTTTTTTGTGGGAAGCATAGACTGAGAAGCCCAGAAGTTCACCCATTCTTATGGGCAGTAAGAAGTAAGATGGTTTAATGGTGCCAATTACACAGCTACCTGTCCACTGATCAGGCAGCTTAGCATAAGCTCTATGTCCACATATCCAGTATAACCCATTGGGGGCAGTCCAATCCCGGTGGAATTCTGGGTGGGCCCAAACAGCCTGCAATTTTGGAAATTTACAGAATGGATTTCTTTCTGTGTAATTGGAACTCCACCATGTAACTGTTTTTGCAGTACTATTATACAGCTTTTGCCCAAGACAACTAAGCCTCCCTACAGGATGAGTGACTCCTTTTTCTTCTCTAGCTATGTAATACTGTCCAATAATTGAGACTTTTAGAACCCAAAAATTGTCAGGGTGGTTCTTTTGGGCCAGGAATTCATAGGAACTGGGTCTGTAGGAACTAACTCTTGGGCTTCCCATGGCCATAGATCTCCTGTTAGCCATTGATCTCCTATTATGGTTCCTCCACAAACATAACATGAAGTGACTTTTAGAGACTGGGCTACATGTTTGGCTAATTGCAAAAACAAATTTTCAGTTTTTCCTGGAATCTCAGGTACCGGCACATTTAGTTCATCATTGAAAATCTGAAATACTGGTTCTGGAGAGTGTCTTTGAACCTCTCCTTTTATTAGGAGGCTTATGCTAGGATCTAGTCCTTTTCTGTCAATGCCTAATGATATGTAGTTTTCTTTATTCCATTTTGGGTCTGAGGGGTTTGTGATTACCAATTCTTAAGGGTTGAAGCTCCCACTTGTGCAGGAGGGGCTGACTTTTCCTTTTCGGAGGAAAATAGGATCTTTTTTTTTTTATCTTCTTTTCAAGTAGCCCACATAACACAAGACCAGTATTGATACATCCTACATAAATTTGATTTTTGACAGATATACTTATTTTCTGCTGTGTAACTTTTTTTCCCAATGTAGAGAACTGCATCTTAATCCATGCTCCTTATTATTAATAGCAACACAAGCATCAAATTTTAAGGTTACATTTTTGGGGACCCCTCTTTCTTCTGTTTTAACTATTACCTTACTTGTGTCACCTAGAAAAGGACCAGTCCTTAGTCTTACTTCAAAGACTGTGATCATGGGGGGTTCAGAGGGGTCATAGCACACATCAGGCTGGTCACTTCCTGGATTACACACTTTGTACTGTTATTGCACAAACAATTTCCCTTTGGAGTTCCTAGGCATTCATAATAACTATAAAATAAAATAAAAATATTCTTAACTTGTCCTGCAGTGCGACCTGATGTATGCACTGAAGGCAGTTCTCTGTGTGGGAAGGAGCAGTGGAAGCTTTTACCACACAGTCCATGTTATAAGGAAAATAAGTCCCACGACAATTTTCCTCATGCTTTGGCCTGGAGCAGGACTTGTCGTTTTCTTCAGGGTCACTTTGCAGGGATTGTCCAGGCTTGGTTTTGGCCTCCTAGGTCTCAGCGGCTGCAGGCTTCATGTGGCTGTGGTGAATCCAGGCTGGGATTTCTTCCACCTTTACAGCTGTGGGAGTGGTCAGGATAACAGTCTGGGGTCCCCTCCACCGTGGCCACAAAGGAGCCATGTTCCAGTTCTTGATCCACACACAGTTACCTGGAGAAAAAGGGCGAACTGGGGAGAATAAGCTGACTGGGCACCTCTCATTTACTCAAGTTGAGATTGTCTGGGTAATTTTCCCCAAGGCCTGTAGCTGCCACTGTAATTCAATCTCACTTAACTCTTGGGGAGTACTCGGAAGTCCTCGCAGTATAGGAGGAGGCCTATGATACAGAATTTCATAGGGGGAGTATCCTGTTTTCTTAGAGGGGGTACACCTAATTTTAAACAATACCATAGGAAGGGCTTGTATCCATTTTAATCCTGTCTCCTGACATACTTTCCCTAGACTATTTTTGATAGTTCGACTCATTCACTCCACCTTTCCGGAACTCTGAGGTCGGTAAGCGGAAGTTAACTTCCATGAGATTCCTAACACCTTTGCCATCTTCTGTACCAAGTCAGCCACAAATGCCAGCCCATTATCTGAGCCAATTCATAGAGGCCGTCCAAATCTAGGGATGAGATCTCAAAGAAGCACACGGGTTACTTCACGAGCTTTTTCAGTTCGTGTTGGATAAGCCTCCACCCACCCAGAGTAAGTACACACTAGAACCAGTAAATACTTGTTACCTCCGCATTTAGGCGTCTCTGTGAAGTCCGCTTGAAGATCTTCAAAAGGAGCCGCTCCATAGGCTCGTATGCCAGGAGGCACGAGGGGCCTTGCTTTGCATTGTGCTGTCGACAGGTAACGCATCGCTGCACTAGTGTTTTAGCAAGAGCTGGCAAGTGTGAGATGTAGAAATACTGGCCTAACAGCTTTTAAAGTGATTCTTGGCCTAAATGGGTAGTTTCATGTACAGCCAGCACGACTGCAGCTCCTAGCAGGTGTGGTACAGCTATTCTTCTATCTGGTAACTTTATTCATCCTTCCTCTATTGTTTGTCCTCACTCTGCCTGAAGACAATCTTCTTCCTCTTTAGAATAAGTTGGCACCAGATCAAGAGTTTGAGGGAGTAGTGGGGGCTGTGACTAATGCCTGGTAAGGAGTAGGTGTTGCTTTTTGTGCCTCTGTGTCTGCTCTGGAGTTTCCTTGGCTCACCGAGGTGGAAACTCGCTGGTGTCCCCTGCAATGCATGACTGGCACCTTTTGGGGTTTCCACACTGCTTCTAATAATTGTAGAATTTCTTGTTGATATTTTATGTCCTTTCCCCTGTAATTTAACAGGCCTTTTTCTTTATACAGTGTTCTATGTACTTGAAGCGTAAGAAAGGCATATCGAGAATCAGTGTAGATGTTTACAGTCTTACCTTCACTGAGTTCCAGAGCCCGAGTTAGAGCCATAAGTCCTGCTTTTTGGGCCGAGGTGCCCTGGGGCAATGGCTTAGCTTCTATAACATCTTCCAAGCTTACTATCGCATGTCCTGTGCACCCTTCTCCTTGCGTGTTGATGAAGCTGCTCCCATCCACATATAATTCCCAGTCTACCGAGGCCCATGGCTGGTCTTGAAGATCTGGTCTGCTAGAATAAAGAGTCCAAAACCTCTACACAGTTATGTTTAACAGGGCTGTCAGATACTGGGAGCAAGGTGGCAGGATTTAAAGAGTTACAGACTTCAATGGTCATGCGGAAGTTTTCACATAACAAGTCATGGTAATTAGTTAATCTAGCATTTGTTAGCCAATGGTGTCCTTTGGTATTCATCAGAGTTACCACTGCATGGGGGGCTTTTATATTTAGGTGTTGTCCAAGGGTTAGGTTATCTGCTTCTTGTGCTAACAGGGCCGTTGTCGCCAAGGCTCTTAGACATGGAGGCCAGCCTTTAGAAACCCCATCAAGTTGTTTTGAGGTGTAGGCCACCGGTGTTGGCCAGGGCCCCACAGTTTGAGTTAAAACTCCTATTGCCATTTTTTTCTCTTTCTGACACATAGAGCGTGAAGGGCTTTGTCAAATCTGGTAGTCCTAGAGCTGGGGCTGACATAAGTTTTTCTTTTAACTTACAAAAGGCTTGCTGTTGTAGAGGCCCTCATTCAAAGGGCTCTCAGTCGCCCCCCTTTGTAACCCCATGCAATGGTTTGGCTAACACCACAGGGTTTGGAATCCATAATCTGCAAAACCCCACAGCTCCTAAAAATTCTCTTACTTGCCTTCTGGTTTTAGGTTCTGGTAGGCTGCAGATGACCTGCTTTCTTTCTGACCCTAGGCTACACTCCCCTTTTCGAATAGTGAATCCCAGGTAGCGTACCTACTGTTTGCAGATCTGAGCTTTTTTTCTTGGACACCTTAAACCCACAGTCCTCCAGGTACCGAAGCATGGCATCTGTCCCTTTTGCACCTGACTGCCATGGAGTATCCTAGCAGAAGGTCGTCTACGTACTGGAGCAAGACACAGCCTAGGTCTCCAGCAGGAAACTTCTGGAGGTCTCGAGCCAACACCTCCCCGAAGATGGTGGAGGAGTTTTTGAACCCTTGGGGAAGCCGAGTCCAAGTGTACTGCGTGGTGACCCCTGACCCCAGATCTTCCCACTGAAAGGCAAACAGCAGTTGGCTCTCAGGAGGTAGTTTGATGCTAAAGAAGGCATCTTTCAAGTCCAGGCAAGTCAACCAGCCGTCCTCAGCTGGCAGCAATCCTAACAGTGTGTAAGGGTTAGGAACTCTTCGGTGCAGAGTCACTGTAGCTTGGTTTACCAAGTGTTAAGTCCTGTACAGGTAAGTAGTCTTTGGTCCCTGGTTTAGAGACATGTAGGAGGGGGGTTATCCCTGGAGACTGGCAAGGAACTATAATTCCAAAGGCTTTTAAGTGTCTAAGATGAGTCTGTATTCCTTTAAAGGCTTCCCTGGGAACTGGATATTGCTTTCGTCTGATTGACTAGGCCCCAGGCTTAACTTCTATGAGTATGGGGGCTTGATTGATTGCCAGCCCCAGGGGATTGTCCTCCGCCAATACTCGGGGCCATCGCCTAGCTAGAGCCGGTTTTATTTCCTGGCCTGGCTCCGTTAGAAAAAGTCTCCATTATTCTTCTCGGGGGACTGTAAGGGCCATGATGACTTCTGTTTCTGGTAACTTCAGCTGTAAAGAGCCCTGTTTTGTAAAGGAAATGGTGGCTCTCAGCTTGCTAAGCAAGTCTCTTTCAAACAAAGGCAAGGGGCAGTCAGGCATATACAGAAATTGATGAGTCATTTTATGTCCTCCCACCGAGCAGGTGCATGGTAGGCTGCGTGGTGGAGACTCCTGTTGCTCCAATTGTATCAATGGTCTTTTTAGATAAGGGGGCCACCGGGGTTGTTACTACTGAGTGTTCGGCTCCAGTATCGACCAAAAAGTTAATGTCCTTGCCCCCTATTTTCCTCCTGACCATGGGCTCCTTGGGGGCATTTGAGCCTGGTCCCCTTCAGTCTAGTAGCCCTTCAGCCAGATTGAACAATGTCCCTTCATCTTGGTCTGAGGTCTTTGGTTCTGCATCACCCCGCTTTTCCTTTAGTTGGAGATATTTATCTTTCCAATGTCCTATTTCTTTACAGTAGGCACATTGGTTACCCTGCAGATGTGAGTGATTGGACTGGGCATTCTTCCTGGAACCCCCCTTTCCCTGCCCTTTCAGGGGGATTCCTCTAATCGCCACAGCCAGCAAATCAGCATTTCTCCTGGCCTGGCAATTGCTCTCCTTACGGCTTTCTCAGCAGCTTGTTGCATCTCTACAAATACTTGATTAGCTATCTACAGTAACTGTGAGGTATTCATTCCTGCAAACCCAGCCTGTTTTTGCAATTTTCTCCAGATATTTTCCACGCTTTGACTAAGACCATATTAATCATAGGCTGATTTTCAGGACTATCCAGATCAAAAGGAGAGTACATGCGATAGGACTCACACAGTCTTTCATAGAACTGGGCTAGGCTTTCCTCCTTTCCTTGGATGACTTCAGAAACTTTACATTGGTGGCCTTTTGAGCCCCTTTTTCTCAAACCTTCAATTAATGCCTTTCGGTACCGTCTTAGCCTCTCCATATCTGGTTCTTCATTTGGATCCCACTGGGGGTCCATTCCTGGCAGCTGAATTCTTATGTATTCCTGGGGATTTTGGTAATCGGCAGGGACATGCTCCTCTAGCCATTTAGTTGCTGCCTGGAGCATCCTTCGCCTTTCATCTGTGTTAAAGAAGTACATGAGTAGCTGGTGCCAATCAGCCCAAGTAAGATTGTGAGTCTGGATAATTGTTTGGAGCAACTCAATTAGAGCTTGAGGCTTTTCAGTGTAAGGTGTTATTTTGCCAATTGAGGAGGTCAGCAGAAGTGAAAGGGTGATACACAAAGGCACGCTTTTCTGCCATGTGTCTGTCCTCATCTCTCCCAGTATATTGTTGCTCTCTTAGGGGCATTTGGATTTCAGTCTTGGGCCATAAGCGGGCCACCAAGGGAGGAGTTTTTCTGCAGTTTCACTTCCTTTCTTGTCTACTCTGGGTGGTCTAGGGGTTGTGGGCTCAGGAGAAGGGGTCCTCTCCATTTGATAAGGGAGGAGCACTGTTGGTGCCATCTCCTGCTATGAGTCCTCAGGCTCTGGGTCAGACAGAACTTTAGGTGCCGGCTTCCCTCGGATGGTGGAGCAAGAATCTTCCTTGACTAACTGTCCCTTTACTACTAGTACTGCTGCTGCCGGTCCCCTTAACCACTGCGGGGAATCTAAACCTAGCTGTAACCAGGAATCTATATATGGGAATTGATCTAGATGTCCTGGCTTGCCAGTTACTTTGTGCCATACCTTTGAAACTAGAGGCCTGTCTAGGCTTCCTTCTGATGGCCAACCTACATCTAATGCTGGCCAGTCTATTTCACACAAAGTTATAAGTTTTCCTGTAGTCACAGTGACTCCATAGTCTCCATTGAATCCTTTCTTGAAATTTTTTAGCATAGTTCCCAATGGGGTGGGCTTACTTTGCACCTGACCCATGCTTTCTCAAGACAAAATACCATGCTCACACCACACACACTCACCACAAAACAAAGAATGGGTAAAGAGGGCACACACACAATGTTATCTTTTATACCAAACCAAAATCAGAATACCAAGAAATTCAAAATCAGAATACCAAGAAATTCAAGTGAAGTTAAAACCGAAACCAAAGTATCCAGCAATTCAAGTCAAGTCAAAACCAAAACAAAAGTGCCAATACAGGCACACCATGGGTGATCATGCCACACTTCCATTCAAATGGAGTGGGCAAGTTTCAAAAACTAGTCTTACCAAGTTTCGGATGTCCGGACTCCAAGTAACAGTTCCTTCCCGGTGTTCAGCCACTATGTTAATCCTCCATGGGGGCCTGCTAGGAGCTGCTCTGGTGAGGCGTTCCACCGGGGCAATTGCCCACCTAGGAGCACTCTTTGGATCACGTGGCTCAGGCTGGCTGGAGTACCCCGCAGGGATGCTCCACAGGGCAGGCCTAAGCCGCCTAAGGGGCTGCCTCCACCACCAGTTACCTCGCTTCCTGGTCAGGGAACCAAGAAGTCTAGCAGGACGAGCCGCAGACAAAACCTCTCAGACACCAAGTTGTAGAAGGAAGGGCTTTATTCACCTGGGAGCATTGGCAAGCTACCATCTTAAAATCCAAGCTCCCTGAGTGTACAACCTCTGTCCCTTTTAAGGGCTCACAACACTAAATATTTTACATGAAAGAGTCGCGATTGATTGAGCAATCTAGGGGATACATGACAGTGGTTTCATGCACTAGTGGTCAGAGTGAAACAGAACAGAACAGGGAGTTTTACAATGTTCTTTTATACAGTGTAGTTGATTTTTAACTGCTAGGTTTAGGCCAGGCAGGCTGAGGCCTGGTTTTGGGCCTGGCACCGGGCTGCCTGTCTTTGGTTTCACTTCCTTGGTTTTTTCTTAAAACAGGTACTGAGTTTAAAACAATACAAAACAATGTGAGAGGGTCTCTCTCTTCCCTCAAGAGAGCTGGCTATCTACGTCAGATGGGTAGCAGCTAGTGGGTAAGAAACAGCTAATGTAAGGCAGATGGGTGAATGAATAATGATAAAATAACAAAGAGTTACAACTTTTATTTAATGTCAATGATGTGCCAGCCTCTATTCTAAATTCCTAATTTTATTAATACATTTAAACATCACTGCAACTCTATGAGGCAGATACTACAATTATAGTCATTTTACACACAGAGAAATTAAGACACAAAAAGGTTGACAAACTCACTTGAGTTCTCAAAGTTAGTGAATGACAGAGCTGGGATCTAAATCCAGGCAATGTTGTCTCAGCACCCAGGCTTTTAACCTCAAAATAGCACTGTCACTGAATATTTGTCATCTCTCTGAGGATATAAATGTGTATAACTGGGTAATGGCTTCTCTTAGTGGGATTTTGACTATGAGTTCAAGCTGAAAAGCAAAATTGTTTGTTTTTGACAGGAGTGGGGTGGTTTGGAGCACTCTTCCTAAAATACCTCTCAAATTATAGAATGCTGTTACTACCTGTTACTTTTGAAAGTAAGACCATTGCTGATGACAGAGTTTATAATAAAATATATTACATTTATATAGAGTTTTATAGGCCACAAAAATGCTCTCATCTATACATTTGCTTAAGATTTTATCAATGGCTATATAGTAAGGTTAAGAACATTACCATGACTTTTGAAGTTGTGTAGCTTTCCAAAGATACACAGCTAATTAGGAAGCTATTGAAGATTTAAACATAGTCTATGTGATGCCTCAATTCTTAAACTTTTCACTAATTTCAACAGAGACCGAATACAAGTTCGACTTGAAAACTGAGATGTGAAAGTTAGAAGAAAATGGTTAAAGCTTCACAAATATATATACCTAATACCTTGAAAACAAAATACTATTACTCAACAGTATAAGAAGTAATAGTATAACAATATTATACAGCTGTACAAAATTAGACAAGCAATAGAATAACAATAGTGAAACAAGATAACTGTTATGTCAGTCAACAAATCTATGTATGCCAGCTGAATAGAAAAACAAAAGTATAATTGCTAATCAATGGATACTCCAGGGAAAGGCTCAATCACTTGTAATTTAATTAGGGACTGTCAGCATGAAATCAAAGAAAAGAGATCACAGCCAACATTTGAAGAAAACACATTCAAGATGTAAGAAAGCAGTGATGAACTGACTCTCACATTTTCAAAGTCCTGTAGAGACTGCTGGCTGAACTGTTCTCCCTTGATAAAGTCTTTTCTAGCTGATAAAGACTGATAAAGTCTTTTCTAGCTGAAAATCTTCCTTTCTTTGAAAATTTAGACATTAGAAATACCTCAATTGAAGATTTCTTTATAGGAAGCAACTATAATGGGTGGCCTTTTTGATTGCAGAACTAAATATTCAGCTAGTGTGAGACTCCAGTTTAGTACAGTTGAGAAATGCAAAATGGAAGAAATTTTCTTTCTTCCACTTTGCATAGCAAAGACCGGAAGGAAAGAATGTACTGTTTATTGATAAAGTGGTTAGAGCAAGATGGTTAAACTCACTGTAGACAGCATCAAAGCAGTTTTGAAACATATGTGGCTAGGCTATTTGGGTCTTGAAAAGATATACAAAATATAGATTATGACAGAAAGACAGGATATATAGGTGTTAAGAAAGCACATTTTGGGGAAAATGTATAAACGTTTAAGAGAAGGCAAATACAACACACTCAAAGATTCTGGAGTCTTTTGGTATTCTAAAATTCTGGAGCCCAATTCTGATCCTATGAGACCATAGAATATGAAAATAACAGAACATACAGAAAAATACACAGCAAGTCAATTTCTCTGTCTCTCCTTTCCCCTCTAATTCTCTTCCATGCTTTCCCATTTGATTCTCCCTCTCCCTCACAATTTCTGTGTTTATCAGAGTGAAGAGAATCTCAGGTAATTTTTTTCTAAACCAGAATTAATGAAGACTTTGCTCTGTTTATTATCAGGGACAGATGACAGGTGTTGAGAGAATGATACAATCCAGAGTTCAGTTTTTGTGTTCACCAGCAATGGTGCCAAGAAAGGCTTTTGGGTTTTGGGGCAATCACCTGCCCCACCACTATCAGCTGTTCCAAATAAAATATAAATAAAGAATATTCTTGCTGAAAAGTTGCAGCTTCCAGACACATCTCCAGACTACCTTCCAACCAGAATAGCTATCTCTAAGACATTTGCAGTAAAAGAATTCTGGAACTTTCATTGGGGTGTGTGTGTGTGTGGGTGTATCTAAAGGAAAAAATGTATCTATCTATCTATCTATCTATCTATCTATCTATCTATCTATCTATCTATCTGTGTCTAGCTGTATACTTTCTTATAGAGAAGTGGTTATGAATCTAGGCTGTACCTGAATTAACAGGAGACCTTACAAGATTCCCAGTCCAAGCTCTAGGCCAATTCTATCAGAATCTGTAGGGGTGGCTACCAGGCATCCCATGATTACGAGAAGCACATAATGTTGAGAAAACACTCCTATAAAGTAAACATGCCCTGTCATCCTCCATCCCTTTACCCTTTAAGAATTTACCTGGGAGAGTATGAGAGGGCTAGAGGAGAATCCAGTTTCCTTCTCAATAAGATCTAGCCCTTTAATAAATAGTAGTAAAGACCTTTGCATTTATTCTTCTCAGTGACTGTTGAAAATCTATTATCTCTCCTCTAGAAAACTCTTCAGTGACAGGACAACAACTGTGTGTGTGTGTGTGTATACATATATATACACATGTATATGTGTGTGTGTATACATATATATACACACATGTATATGTGTGTGTGTGTATATATATATATCTGTGAAATGAGACAGGCACAGAGAGTTAAACACTGCATCTTCTCACTCATATGTGGAAGCTACAAAGAAGTTGATCTCATGAAAATAAAAAGTAGAACAGAGAATATTAAAGGTTGAAAAGGGTAGGGAAAGAGAGGCATAGGAAGAGGCATAGGAAGAGATTTGTTAAAGAGTACAAAACTATAGCTAGGTAGGAGGAATAAGTTGTAGGGTTACATACCACTTCAGGATGACTATGGTCAAGACTATTATTTAATGTAGTTTAATGTAGAAGATATTGAATACTCTCATCTCTCTCTCTCTCTCTCTCTCTCTGTATATATATATATATATATACACACACACACACACATATATACATATATATACCTTTTTCACTAATTATAACAGTTATCTGCTTAGAAAACTATTTATTTATTTATTATTTTTATTTATTTATTTATTTATTTATTTTTATTATACTTTAAGTTCTAGGGTACATGTGCACAACGTGCAGGATTGTTACATATGTATACTTGTGCCATGTTGGTGTGCTGCACCCATCGACTCATCAGCACCCATCAACTCATCATTTATATCAGGTATTACTCCCAATGCCATCCCTTCCCCCTCCCCCTCCCCATAATAGGCCCTGGTGAGTGATGTTCCCCTTCCAGAGTCCAAGTGATCTCATTGTTCAATTCCCACCTATGAGTGAGAACATGCAGTGTTTGGTTTTCTGTTCTTTTATGATAGCTGTTGAGAATGATGGTTTCCAGCTGCATCCATGTCCCTACACAAAGAACACGAACTCATCTTTTTTATGGCCGCATAGCTTCATGATGTATATTACACATTTTCTTAATCCAGTCTGCCACTGATGGACATTGGCCGACCAAGTCTTTGCTTATTAGAATAGTGCTGCAATAAACATAATGTGTGCATGTGTCTAGCAGCATGATTTATAATCCCGGTATATACCCAGTAATGATGGCTAACATATGGTATTTCTCGTAGTTCCAGATGCTTGAGGAATCGCCATACTGTTTTCCACAATGGCTGGAACAATACAATCCCACCAACAGTGTGTAAAAGTGTTCTATTTTCCATCCTCTCCAACACCTGTTGTTTCCTGACTTTTTATATCGATTGCCATTCTAACTGGTGCGAGATGGTATCTCATTGTGGTTTTGATTGCATTTGATGGCCAGTGACGACGAGCATTTTTTTTCATGTGTCTGTTGTCTGTACACATGTCTTCTTTTGAGAACTGTCTGTTCATATCCTTTGCCCACTTTTTGATGGGGTTGTTTGTTTTTTTCTTGTAAATTTGTTTGAGTTCTTTGTAGGTTCTGGATATTAGCCTTTTTGTCAGGATGAGTAGATTAAAAATTTTTCTTCCCATTCTGTAGGTTGCCTGTTTGCTCTGATGGTAGTTTCTTTTGCTGTGCAGAAGCTCTTTAGTTTAATTAGATCCCATTTGTCAATTTTTAGCTTTGTTGCTATTGCTTTTGGTGTTTTAGACATGAATTCTTGCCCATGCCTATGTCCTGAAGTGGTATTACTCTTTGCTTTCTAGGGTTTTTATGGCATTAGATCTAACATTTAAGTTCTCAATCCATCTTGAATTAATTTTTGTATAAGGAATAAGGGCAGACCAGTTTCAGCTTCTACCATACTAGCCAATTCTCCCAGCACTGTTTATTAAATAGGGAATCCTTTTCCCATTTCTTGTTTTTGTCACGTTTGTCAAAGATCAGATGGTTGTGTGGTATTATTTGAGGGCTCTGTTTGTTCCATTGGTCTTATATCTCTGTTTTGCACTCAGTACCATGTCATTGCTTTTGGTTACTGTACTTGTATATAGTTTGAAGTCAGGTAGTGTGATGCCTCCAGGTTTGCTCTTTTAACTTAGGATTGTCGGCAATGCGGGAGTCTTTTTTGGTTCCATATAACTTTAAAGCAGTTTTTCCAATTCTGTGAAGAGCCATTTGTAGCTGGATGGGAATGGCATTTTCGAATCTATAAATTACATTGGCAGCATGGCCATTTTCAATGTATATTGTTTCTTCCTATCCATGAGCATGTGTGTTATTCATTGTTTGTGTCCTCTTTTATTTCACTGAGGCTTGTAGTTCTTGGAAGAAGTCCTTTTACATCCCTTTGTGTTGGATTCCTAGATATTTTATTCTCTTTGAAGCACTCAGAATGGAAGTTCATTCATGATTTGCCTGTGTTTGTCTGCTTACTGGTGTATAAGAATGCTTGTGATTTTCACACATTTATTTTGTATCCTGAGACTTTGCTGAAGTTGCTTATCAGCTTAAGGAGATTTTGGGCTGAGATGCATGGGGTTTTCTAAATATACAACGTCATCTGCAAACAGGACAATTTGATTTCTTCTTTTCCTAACTGAATACCCTTTATTTCTTTCTCTTTGCCTGATTGCCCTAGCCAGAACTTCCAACACTATGTTGAATAGGAGTGGTGAGATACTGCAGCACTTGGTTCCTGCGCCAGTTTTCAAAGGAGATGTTTCCAGTTTCTTGCCTAATCAGTAAGGATATTGGCTGTGGTTTGTCATAAATAGCCTTGCTATTTTGAGATACGTTCCATCAATACTGAATTTATTGAGAGTTTTAGCATGAAGGGCTGTTGAATTTTGTCTAAGGCCTTTTCTGCATCTATTGAGATAATCATGTGGTTTTTTGTCTTTTGTTCTGTTTATATGCTGATTGCGTTTATTGATTTGCATGTTGAAACCATCCTTGCATCCCAGGCATGAAGCCCACTTGATCATGGTGGATAAGCTTTTACATTTCAGCAGTCTATGGTTAAACCTGATGATCGGGTTCTTTTTAATTTATTTATTATTATTATACTTTGGTTGTAGGCACATGCATAACATGGTTTGTTACATATGTATACTTTGTGCTGTTGGTCTGCTGCACCCATCAACCTTTCGTCATTTACATCAGGTATAACTCCCAATGCAATCCCTCCCCTCCCCCTCCCATGATAGGCCCCGGGTGTGTGATGTTCCCCTTCCTGAGTCCAAGTGATTCATTGTTCAGTTCCACCTCATGAGTGAGAACATGTGTTTGGTTTCGTTCTGTGGATAGTCAAGAATGATGAGTTTCCAGCTGCATCCATGTCCCTACAAAGGACGCAAACTCATCCTTTTTTATGGCTGCATAGTATTCCATGGTATATGTGCCACATTTTCTTAATCCAATCTGTCACTGATGGACATCTCGTTGATTCCCAAGTCTTTGCTATTAGGAATAGCGTAAATAAACATACGTGTGCATGTGTCTTATAGCAGCATAATTTATAATCTCTTTTGGGTATATCCCTGTAATGGGATGGCTGGGTCATATGGTACATCTAGTTCTAGATCCTTGAGGAATCGCCATACTGTTTTCCATAATGGTTGAACTAGTTTACAATCCCACCAACAGTGTAAAAGTGTTCCTATTTCCACATCCTCCAGCAATTGCTTCCTGACTTTTAATGATTGCCATTCTAACTGCAGGAGATGGTATCTCATTGTGGTTTTGATTTACATTTCTGATGGCCAGTGATGATGAGACTTTTTTCATATGTCTGTTGGCTGCATGAATGTCTTCCTGAGAAATGTCTGTTCATATCCTTTGCCCACTTTTGATGGGGTTGTTTTTGTTTTTTCTTGTAAATCTGTTTGAGTTCTTTGTAGGTTCTGGATATTGTGCCCTTTGTCAGATGAGAGATTGCAAAATTTTCCTCCCATTCTGTAGGTTGCCTGTTCACTCTGATGGTAGTTTCTTTTTGCTGTGCAGAAGCTCTTTAGTTTAATTAGATCCCATTTGTCAATTTTAGCTTTTGCTGCTGTTGCTTTTGGTGTTTTAGACATGAAGTTCTTTGCCCATGCCTATGTCCTTGAATGGTACTAATTTGTGGTTTTCCTCTCTAGGAGCTTTTATGAAGTAGGTCTAACATTTAAGTCTCTAATCCATCTTGACTTTTCGTATAAGGAGTAAGGAAAGGATCCAGTTTCAGCTTTTCACTTATGGCTAGCCAATTTTCCCAGCACCATTTATTAAATAGGGAATCCTTTCCCCATTTCTGTTTTTCTCTCAGGT
The DNA here is from genome assembly GCF_008728515.1 of Papio anubis. NCBI lineage: Eukaryota > Metazoa > Chordata > Mammalia > Primates > Cercopithecidae > Papio > Papio anubis. Next base: position 39,728,025 of record NC_044990.1, read on the forward strand.
TTGTCAAAGATCAGGATGGCTGTAGATGTGTGTGGTATTATTTCTGGAGGACTCTGTTCTGTTCCATTGGTCTATATCTCTGTTTTGGTACCAGTACCATGCTGTTTTGGCTACTGTAGCCTGTAGTATAGTTTGAAGTCAGGTATGTGATGCCTCCAGCTTTGTTCTTTTTGACTTAGGATTGTCTTGGAGATGGCTCTTTTTTGGTTCCATATGAACTTTTAAAGCAGTTTTTTCCAATTCTGAAGAAACCCCTTGGTAGCTTTTTGATGGGGATGGCATTGAATCCACAAATTACCTTGGGCAGTATGGCCATTTTCACGATATTATTGATTCTTCCTATCCATGAGCATGGTATGTTCTTCCATTTGTGTCCTCTTTATTTCACTGAGCAGTGGTTTGTAGTTCTCCTGAAGAGGTCCTTACGTCCCTTGTAAGTTGGATTCCTAGGTATTTGCCCTTGAAGCACCAGAATGGAAGTTCATTATTCATGATTTGGCTCTGTGTTTGTCTATTGGTGTATAAGAATGCTTGTGATTTTTGCACATTAATTTGTATCCTGAGACTTTGCTGAAGTTGCTATCAGCTTAAGGGAGATTTTAGGCTGAGACAATGGGTTTTCTTTAAATATACAATCATGTCATCTGCAAACAGGGACAATTTGACTTTCTTTTCCTAACTGAATAATTCCTGATTTCTCTTGCCTAATTGCTCCAGCCAGAACTTCCAACACTATGTTGAATAGGAGGGTGAGAGATATCCCCTGTCTTGTGCCAGTTTTCAAAGGGAATTTTTCCAGTTTTTGCCCATTCAGTATGATATTGGCTGTGGGTTTGTCATAAATAGCTCTTATTTTGAGGTACGTTCCATCAATACCTCAATTTATTGAGCCGCTTTTAGCATGAAGGGCTGTTGAATTTTTGTCAAAAGCCTTTTCTGCATCTATTGAGATAACTGCAAGTGTGGTTCTGTCTTTGGTTCTGTTTATATGCTGGATTATGCTTTCAGTTGATTTATGAATGTTGAACTCAGCCTTGCATCCCAGGGATGAAGCCCACTTGATCATGGTGATGCTTTTGATGTGTTGTTGAACTGGGTTTGCCAGTATTTTATTGAGGATTTTGCATCGATGTTCATCAGGATATTGGTCTACAATTCTTTTTTGTTGTGTCTCTGTCAGGCTTTGGTATCAGGATGATATTGGCCTCATAAAATGAGTTAGGAGGATTCCCTCTTTTCTATTGATTGGAATAGTTTCAGAAGGAATGGTACCAACTCCTCCTCCTTATACCTCTGTAGAATTCAGCTGTGAATCCATCTGGTCCTGGACTTTTTGGTTGGTAGGCTATTAATTATTGCCTCAATTTCAGAGCCTACTATTGGTCTATTCAGGGATTCAACTTCTTCCTGGTTTAGTTCCTGGAAGAGTGTAAGTGTCCAGGAAATTATCCATTTCTTTCTAGGTTTTCCAGTTTATTTGCTAGAGGTGTTTATATAGTATTCTGATGTGTTTGTATTTCTGTGGGGTCGGTGGTGATATCCCTTTATCATTTTTAATTTTCACTGATTTGATTCTTCTCTCTTTTCTTCTTTTTATTAGTCTTGCTAGTGGTCTGTCAATTTTGTTGATCTTGTCAAAACCAACTCCTGGATTCAATGATTTTTGAGGGTTTTTGTGTCTCTATCTCCTTTCCAGTTCTGCTCTGATCTTAGTTATCTCTGCCTTCTGCTAGCTTTGAATGTTTGCTCTTGCTTCTAGTTCTTTAATTAAGTGTATGTTAGAGGTCAATTTTTGATCTTTCCTGTTTCTCTTGTGGGCAATTTAGTGCTATAAATTTCCTCTACACACTGCTTTTAAATGTGTCCCAGAGATTCTGGTATGTTGTATCTTTGTTCTCATTGGTTTCAAAGAACATCTTTCTATTTCTTGCCTTCATTTCTATGTACCCAGTAGTCATTCAGGAGCAGGTTGTTCAGTTTCCATGTAGTTGAGCGGTTTTGATTGAGTTTCTTAGTCCTGAGTTCTAGTTTGATTGCACTGTGGTCTGAGAGACAGTTTGCTATAATTTCTGTTCTTGTAATATCTATGAGGAGTGCTTTACTCTCCAACTATATGGTCAATTTTGAGGTAATGATGTGGTGCTGAGAAGAATGTATATTCTGTTGATTTGGGTGGAGAGTTCTATAGATGTTCATTAGGCCCGTTTGCTGCATGGAGTTCACCCTGGATATCCTTGCTAATCCTTCTGTCTTGTTGATCTGTCTAATGTTGACAGTGGAGTGCTGGAAGTCTCCCACTATTATTGTATGAGAGTCTAAGTCTCTTTGTAAGTCTCTAAGGACTTGCTTTATGAATCTGTGCTCCTGTATTGGGTGCATATATTTAGGATAGTTAGCTCTTCCTGTTGAATTGATCCCCTGACCATTAAGTGTGTAATGGCCTTCTTTGTCTCTTTGGATCTTTGATGGTTTGAAGTCTGTTTTATCAGAGACTAGGATTGCAACTCTGCTTTTTTGTTCTCCATTTGCTGGTAAATCTTCCTCCATCCCTTTTATTTTGGAGCCTATGTATGTCTCTAAGGCAGAGATGGGTCTCCTGAATACAGCAGACTGATGGGTCTTGACTTTATCCAGTTTGCCAGTCTGTGTCTTTTTCATTGAGCATTTAGTCCATTTACATTTAAGGTTAAGATTGTTATGTGTGAACTTGATCCTGCCATTATGATATATTAACTGGTTATTTTGCCTGTTAGTTGATGCAGTTTCTCCTAGCCTCGATGGTCTTTACATTTTGGCATGTTTTTGCAATGGCTGGTACCGGTTGTTCTTTTCCATGTTGAGTGCTTCCCTTCAGGGTCTCTTTGTAAGGCAGGCCTAGTGGTGACAAAATCTCTACATTTGCTTATCTGTAAAGGATTTTATTTCTCCTTCCACTTTCTTATGAAACTTAGTTTGGCTGATATGAAATTCTGGTTTAAAATTCTTTCTTAAGAATGTTGAACATTGGCCCCACTCCTCTCTGGCTTGGAGAGTTTCTGCCGGAGAGATTCATACAGAGTCTTACGGGCTTACCTTTGTGAGTAACCCGACCTTTCTCTCTGGCTGCCCTTAAGATTTTTTCCTTCCATTTCAACTCTTTGCGGAATCTGGCAATTATGTCTTGAGTTGCTCTCTCGAGGAGTATCTTTTAGCGTTCTCTGTATTTCCTGGATTTGAATGTTGGCCTGCCCTACTAGGGTTGGGAAGTTCTCCTGATGATATCCCGAAGAGTGTTTTCCAACTTATTCCATTTTCCCTCACTTTCAGGCACCCCAATCAGACGGAGATTTGTCTTTTACATAATCCCATACTTCTGCAGGCTTTTGTTCATTTCTTTTTTTCTTTCTTTTTTTCTTTGTTTCTCTTCTCGCCATTTCATTGATTTGATCCTCAATCGCTGATACTTTTCTTCCAGTTGATCGAAATGTTACTGGTTTGTGCATTTGCTCACGTATTTCTGTGTCATGTTTTCATCTCTTTCATTTCGCTTATGACCTTCTCTGCATTAATTGTCTAGCCATCATTCTTCCACTTTTTTCAAGATTTTAGTTTCTTTGCGCTGTACGTAATTCTCCTTTAGCTCTTGAGAAATTTGATGGACTGAAGCCTTCTTCTCTCATCTCGTCAAAGTCATTCTCCGGTCTCAGCTTTGATCCTATGTTGGCGTATGAGCCAGCCTGTCGGGAGATGTCTTTATTTTTTGAATTTCCAGCTTTTTCTGCCCTGCTTTTCCCCATCTTCAGGGTTTATCTGCTCTGGTCTTTGATGATGGTGATGTAATTGATGGTTTTGTGTAGGTGTCCTTCCTGTTTGATAGTTTTCCTTCCCCAGTCAGGACCCTCAGCTGCAGGTCTGTTGGAGATTGCTTGAGGTCCACTCCAGACCCTGTTTGCCTGGTCAGCAAGACGGCATGAGAACATTTCAACAGCGAGTGCACCTGTCTGATTCTTGCTTTGAAGCTCTCTCAGGGTGTACTCCACCCTTTGAGGTGGGGTGTCAGACTGCCCCTAGTGGGGATGTCTCCCAGTTAGCTACTCAGGGGTCAGGGGACCCACTTGAGCAGCAGTCTGTCCCTTCTCAGATCTCAACCCTGCAAGTTGGGAGATCCACTGCCTCTTCAGCTGTCAGACAGAGTCCTTTGCGTCTGCAGAGACTCCTGCTGCTTTTTGTTGTTGTTGTTGTTATGTAGCTGTGCCCTGTCCCCAGAGGTGGAGTCTACAGAGACAGGCAGGTTTCCCTTGAGCTATCTTAATCTCGAGCTTCTCCCAGCAGCTTTGTTTACCCATTTCTAAGCCTCAGCAATGGCGGGCGCCCCTCCCAGCCTCGGGCTAAGCTGCCTTGCCGGGTAGATCACAGACTGCTGTAAGCAATGAGGGAGGCTCCGGGGCGTGGGACCTCCCGGGCAGGCAGTGTGGGATATGACCTCCCGTGCCTGCTTGCTTAAAGCCACATTGGGGTGGGAGTTACCCGATTTTCCCAGGTGTTGTGTCTCAGCCCCTGGCTAGGAAAGGGATTCCCTTCCCCCTTAAGTGCCTCAGGTGAGTGATGCCTCGCCCCAGCTTCAGCCTCGCTGGTCGGGCTGCAGCAGCTGACCAGCACCGGATCGTCTGGCACTCCCCAGTGAGATGAACCCAGTACCTCAGTTGAAAATGCAGAACACCGTCTTCTGTGTCACATGCCTGAGTTGGAGACTGGAGCTGTTCCTATTCGGCCATCTTGCTCCGCCCTCTGGATAAGCTTTTTGATGTGCTGCTGGATTTGGTTTGCCAGTACTTTATTGAGGATTTTTGCATCGATGTTCATCAGGGATATTGGTCTAAAATTCTCTTTTTTTGTTGTGTGTCTGCCAGGCTTTGGTATCAGGATGATGTTGGCCTCATAAAATGAGATAGGGAGGATTCCCTCTTTTTTTATTGATTGGAATAGTTTCAGAAGTATTGGTACCAGCTCATCCTTGTACCTCCAGTAGAATTTGGCAGTGAATCCATCTGGTCGTGGACTTTTTTTGGTTGGTGGGCTATAAATTATTGCCTCAATTTCAGAGCTTGCTGTTATCCTATTCAGGGATTCAACTTCTTCCTGGTTTAGTCTTGGAAGAGTGTAAGTGTCCAGGAAATTATCCATTTCTCTTAGGTTTTCTAGTTTATTTGCATAGAGGTGTTTATAGTATTCTCCGAAGGTAGTTTGTATTTCTGTGGGGTCGATGGTGATATCCCCTTTATCATTTTTTATTGTGTCTATTTGATTCTTCTCTCTTTTATTCTTTATTAGTCTTGCTAACGGTCTATCAATTTTGTTGGTCTTTTCAAAAAACCAACTCCTGGATTCATTGACTTTTTGGAGGGTTTTTTTGTGTCTCTATCTCCTTCAGTTCTGCTCTGATCTTAGTTATTTCTTGCCTTCTGCTAGCTTTTGAATGTGTTTGCTCTTGTTTCTCTAGTTCTTTTAGTTGTGATGTTAGAGTCTCAATTTTAGATCTTTCCAGCTTTCTCTTGTGGACATTTAGTGCTATAAATTTCCCTCTACACACTGCTTTAAATGTGTCCCAGAGATTCTGGAATGTTGTATCTTTGTTCTCATTGGTTTCAAAGAATGTCTTTATTTCTGCCTTCATTTCGTTATGTACCCAGTAGTCATTCAGGAGCAGGTTGTTCAGTTTCCATGTAGTTGAGTGGTTTTGATTGATTTTCTTAGTCCTGAGTTCTAGTTTGATTGCACTGTGGTCTGAGAGACAGTTTGTTCTAATTTCTGTTCTTTTATATTTGCTGAGAAGTGCTTTACTTCCAACTATGTGGTCAATTTTGGAATAAGTGTGATATGGTGCTGAGAAGAATGTATATTCTGTTGATTTGGGGTGGAGAGTTCTGTAGATGTCTATTAGGTCCGCTTGGTGCAGAATTGAGTTCAATTCCTGGATATCCTCATTAACTTTCTGTCTCGTTGATCTGTCTAATGTTGACAATGGGGTGTTGAAGTCTCTCATTATTATTGTATGGGAGTTTAAGTCTCTTTGTAAATCTCTAAGGACTTGCTTTATGAATCTGGGTGCTCCTGTATTGGGTGCATACATATTTAGGATAGTTAGCTCTTCCTGTTGAATCAATCCCTTTACTGTTATGTAATGGCCTTCTTTGTCTGTTTTATATTTGATGGTTTAAAGTCTGTTTTATCAAAGACTAGTATTGCAACCCCTGCTTTTTTTGTTCTCCATTTGCTTGGTAGATCTTCCTCCATCCCTTTATTTTGAGCCTATGTGTGTCTCTGCATGTGAGATGGGTCTCCTGAATACAGCAAACTGATGGGTCTTGACTCTGTATCCAATTTGCCAGTCTGTGTCTTTTAATTGAAGGATTTAGTCCATTTACATTTAAGGTTAATATTGTTACGTGTGAACTTGATCCTGTCATTGTGATATTTTTACATTTTGGCCTGTTTTTGCAATGGCTGGTACTGGTTGTTCCTTTCCATGTTGAGTGCTTCCTTCAGGATGTCTTGTAGGGCAGGCCTGGTGGTGACAAAATCTCTAAGCATTTGCTTGTCTGTAAAGAATTTTATTTCTCCTTCATGGATGAAACTTAGTTTGGCTGGATATGAAATTCTGGGTTGAAAATTCTTCTCTTTAAGAATGTTGAATATTGGCCCCCACTCTCTTCTGGCTTGGAGAGTTTCTGCCAAGAGATATGCTGTTAGTCTGATGGGCTTGCCTTTATGGGTAACCCGACCTTTCTCTCTGGCTGCCCTTAACATTTTTTCCTTCATTTCAACTTTGGTGAATCTGACAATTATGTGTCTTGGAGTTGCTCTTCTTGAGGGGTATCTTTGTGGTGTTCTCTGTATTTCCTGAATTTGAATTTTGGCCTGCCTTACTAGGTTGGGGAAGTTCTCTTGGATGGTATCCTGAAGAGTGTTTCCTAACTTGGTTCCATTTTACCCCTCACTTTCAGGCACCCCAATCAGACGTAGATTTGGTCTTTTCACATAATCCTATATTTCTTGGAGGTTTTGTTCATTTCTTTTTCTCTAGACTTCTCTTCTCGCTTCATTTTGTTCATTTGATCTTCAATCATTGACACTCTTTCTTCCAGTTGATCCAGTCAGTTACTGAAGCTTGTGCATTTGTCATGTATTTCTCGTGTCATGGTTTTTATCTCTGTCAGTTCGTTTATGTCCTTCTCTGCATTGATTATTCTAGTTATCCATTCCTCCATTCTTTCTTCGAGATTCTTAATTTCTTTGTGCTGGGTACATAGTTCCTCCTTTAGCTCTGAGAAGTTTGATCAACTGAAGCCTTCTCCTCTCAACTCGTCAAAGTCATTCTCCATCCAGCTTTGATCCATTGCTGGTGATGAGCTGCATTCCTTTGGAGGGGGAGATGTGCTCTGATTTTTTGAATTTCCAGTTTTTCTGCCCTGCTTTTTCCCCAGCTTTGTGGTTTTACAGGTTTTAGCCTGTAGTTTTTGATGATGGTGATGTACTGACGGGGTTTTGGTGTGGGTGTCCTTTCTGTTACTTAGTTTTCCTTCTAACAGTCAGGACCCTCAGCTGTAGGTCTGTTGGAGATTGCTTGAGGTCCACTCCAGACCCTGTTTGCCTGAGTATCAGCAGCAGAAATATATCTCATCAGGACAAGTTTTTTTGTAAGAATTCATTCCCTTGTACTCTTTTCATTTTCTATCAGGGTTACTGACTTTGTGATGTGAAGTTGCTGCCCGTCTTTCTGTTCTATACATTTGCATCGTCTTGATTTTTAGGTAGTTCTATATTAGGTTCATTTTCTATCCTCTCAAGCTCTACTGGCTACCCCATTGTTTAGCAGTTATTTTTCTTTTTCCTCTCTTTGGGAAAAGCTTATAATATTATAAACTTATTGTACCTATTGATCTTTTTCTTCTCTTTGGGGAAAGTTATAGTTTGCTTCAGTGGCAGATGTTGCGGGATATGTCTGGAGTTCCAAATTCTTATGTTTCCTGGAGAGAAATGTCCACTCAGAAAGAGTTCTCCTCTGTTTTTATGAGAAAAACTTCGGCTTCTGTAGATATTTTTCGTTGATGACAGTATGACCGGACTTGCCGAAAAGACAAACCAATATTCATATTGGATATACACTGCATGCTAAGCATAGATGTGCCTATAGATGAGAGTAGAGGAGAGGGTTATAGATAGAGTTACAAATATGGATGAAGCTAGTTTTAGTCTACCAGTGTAATGTAGAACATTTGATGCTGTTCTTACGTTTCCTCCACTAATAATTTTTGAAAATATTTGATATTTTATGGAATAATTTGGAAAGCAAGCTATTTTTAAAAGCAATAAATTAGTGTTTACTTCCTACTCCTGGTAAAGTGGCAATATCTCAAAGAAAACAGAGACAATCTCAAGTGTAAGGACAGGATGATATAAGCATTAGATTTAGAAAGGTTTGCTGTAACGTGGATGAAACTGGAGGACATTATGTTAGGTGAAATGAGACAGGCACAGAGAGTTAAACACTGCATCCTCTCACTCATATGTGGAAGTTAAAAAAAAGTTGATCTCATAAAAATAAAAAGTAGAACAGAGAATATTAGAGGTTGAAAAGGGTAGGGGAAGAGAGGCATAGGAAGAGATTTGTTAAAGAATACAAAATATAGCTAGGTAGGAGGAATAAATTGTAGGGTTACATACCACTTCAGGGTGATTATGGTCAAGACTATTATTTAATGAGTTTTAAATAGCTGGAAGGAAGATATTGAATACTCCCAACACAAAGAAATGATAAATTCTTGACATGATGGATATGCTGATTACCCTGATGGGATTGCCGTACATTAAATATATTGAAACTTCACTGTGTAACCCATAAATATGTACAATTATTATTTGTTAATCAAAAGGATAAAATGAAAATAAATATATTTAGAAAGGATAGGTATTTATGCATTTAAGTTCTAATTCATGTATACAAGCATTAATGGATTCAAAGTTATCAAAGGCAACAATAGTGTTTTATGATGTTACAAATAGTATAACTACATTGATTTAAATTATAAAATAGAGTATTTCTTTAAAATGTGGATTGCATATATGTAAGTTTTCTACTGGCTGTTAACCACTCAGGCCATAAAACAAGTGTCATTAAACTTAAAAAAGATTGAAATAATAAAATGTATGTTCTCTAACTACATTGGAATAAAATAAAAAGTCAATAGCAGAAGCAAATTTGGAAAATTCAGAAATATATGGAAATTAAGCAACATAGTCTTACATAACAGTTTCTTGTTTGAAGAAGAAATCACCAGAGAAATTAAAAAGCACCTTTGGAAAAAGAAAAGAAACAAACACAATATATGAAAACTCATGGGATACGCAAAAGCAATAATCAGAGGGAAATTTATTGCTGTAAACATCTATGTTAAAAAAAAAAGAATTTCAAATCACCAACCTAATATTCCACATTAAAAAACAAACAGAAAAGACCAAGCCTAACTCAGAAAAATAGAAGGAAAAAATAACAAATATTAGAGGAAAAATAAATCAATATTGAATAGAAAGATAATGGAGAAATCAACAAAATGAAAGTTGATTACCTGAAAAGATCAACAGTATTGAAAAACTATCATTGGTCAATGTAGACCCACAAAATGAGAGATTCAAATAACTAAAATCAGGAATAAAAGATGATATATCTACTGGCCCATCAAAAAACAAAATGGATTGTAAGAGAAAGTGATGAATAAAAAATTAAAACCCCAGTGCAGTGCCACCTTACATTCACTAGGATAGCTATAAGCAAAGACAGACTGTTTACAAGTAGGTGAATGGGCAATAACTTCACATCACAAAGTCAGTAACCCTTCTAGAAAATGTCAAAAATGCAAGGGAATGAATTCTTACAAAAAAACTTGTCCTGATGGGATATACTTCATTCCAGCAGACACTAATAGTTTTTATTAATAAAATATTAATAAGCTGAAATCTTCACACATTGCAGGTGGGGATGTAAAATGGTACAGTGGTTTGGAAAACAGTTCGGCAATTTCTCAAAAGGTTAAGCATAGTGTTTAATTTATGACAATGCTTCTCTTATATATATACCAAGTTAAATTAAAACATACATGCATGCAAAATTTGTATCTAAGTAGTAATAATAGCATCATTTATCATAAGCAAAATATAGGAACAACTCAAATGTTCATTGTGTTGGTCTGTTTTCACGCTGCTGATAAAGAGATACCCACTACTGGGTATTTTATAAAGAAAAACAGTTTTAATGGACTCACAGTTCCATGTGGCTGGGTAGGTCTCACAATCATGGCAAAAGACATGTCTTACATAGCGGCATACAAGAGAGAATCAGAGTCAAATAAAAGGGGAAACCCCTTATAAAAACATCAGATCTCATGAGACTTTTTCACTACCATGAGAATAGTATGGGTAAAACCACCCCTATTATTCAATTATCTCCCACTGGGTCCCTCCCACAACATGAGGGAATTATGAGAGCTACCATTCAAGATGAGATTTGGGTGGGGACACAGCCAAACCATATCATTCTGCCCTGGCCCCTCCCAAATCTCATGTCCTCACATTTCAAAACCAATCATGCCTTCTCAACAGTCCCCCAAAGTGTTAACTCATTTCAGCATTAACTCAAAAGCCCATAATCCAAAGTCTCATCTAAGACAAGGCAAGTCCATTATGTCTATGAGCCTGTAAAATCAAAAGGAAGTCAGCTACTTCCTAGATATGATGGGGGTACAGGCATTTGTTAAATACACCCATTCTAAATGGGAGAAATTGGCCAAAATGAAGGGGCTAAAGGCCCCATGCAAGTCTGAAATCTTAAAGCTCCAAAATGATCTCCTTTGACTCCACATCTCATATCCAGGTCACCCTGATGCAAGAGGTGGGTTCTCACAGTCTTGGGCAGCTCTGGCCCTGTGACTTTGCAGGATACAGTCTCCCTCCAGGCTGCTTTCATGGGCTGGCATCAAGTGTCTGCATCTTTTTCAGGCACACAGTGCAGGCTGTTGTTGGACATACCATTCTAGGATCTAGAGGATGGTGGCCTTCTTCTCACAGCTCCATATTAGGCAGTGCCCAAGTGGGGCCTCCATGTGGGGGCTGCAATGCCATATTTCCCTTCTGCACTGCCCTAGCAGAGGTTCTCCATGAGAGCCTTGCCCTTGCAGTAAACTTCTACCTGGACATCCAGGTGTTTCCATATATCCTCTGAAATCTAGGCAAAAGTTTCCAAACCTCAATTCTTGACTTCTGTGTAGCCACAGGATCAACAGCATGTGGAATCAACCAAGGCTTGGGCTTGCACTTTCTGAAGCCATGGCCCAATCTGTACCTCGGCCCCATTTAGCCATGACTAGAGCAGCTGGGACTCAGGGCACCAAGTCCCTAGGCTGCACACAGCAGTGGGGCACTGGACGCAGCCCACAAAACCATATTTTCCTCCTAGGCCTCCAGATCTGTGATGGGAAGTGCTGCCAGAAAGTTCTCTGAAATACCCTGGAGATGTTTTTCTGATTGTCTTGGGGATTAACATTTGGCACCTCATTACTTACACGAATTTTTGCTTGAATTTCTCCTCAGAAAACATGTTTTTCTTTTCTATTGCATTATCAGGCTGCAAATGCTGTTTCCCTTCTAAAACTGAAAGCTTTTAACAGCACCGAGGTTGCCTCTTGAATGCTTTACTGCTTAGAAGTTTCTTCTGCCAGATACCCTAAATCATCTCCCTCAAGTTCAAAGTTCCACAGACATCTAGGGTAGGGACAAAATGCTGCCAACCTCTTTGCTAAAACAGCAAGAGTCACCTTTATTTCAGTTCCCAACAAGTTCCTTATCTCCATCTGAGACCACATCAGCCTGAATTTCATTGTCCATATCACTATCAGCATTTTGATCAAAGCCACTCAACAAGTCTCTAGGAAGTTCAAAACTTTCCCACATTTTTCTATCTTCTTCTGAACCCTCCAAAGTGTTCCAACTTCTGCCTGTTACCCAGTTCCAAAGTTGCTTCCACATTTCCAGGTATCTTTTCAGCAATGCCCCACTCTATTGATACCAATTTACTGTATTAGTCCATTTTCATGCTGTTGATAAAGACATACCTGAGACTGGATAATTTATAAAGAAAAAGAGATTTAATGGACTCACAGTTCCACGTGGTTGAGGAGGCCTCACAATCATGGTAGAAGGTGAAAAGCATATCTTACATCGTGGCACACAAGAGAGAATCAGAGCCAAAAAAAAAGGGAAACCCCTTATACAAACATCAGATTGAATGAGACTTATCCACTACTGTGAGAACAGTATGGACGAAATTGCCCCAATGATTCAATTATCTCCCATTGGGTCCCTCCCACAACATGTGGGAATTATGGGAGCTGCAAATCAAGATGAGGTTAGGGTGGGTTTAAAGGCAAACCATATCATCTATCAACTGATGAATGGATAAACAAATTGTGCTATATTCACACAAAGAATATTATTCAGGAATTAAAGGAATTAATTATTGATATATGATACAAAATGAATGAACCCTGAAAACATTACACTAAGGGAAAGAAGCCAATTATGAAAGACCATTTGTATGATTCCATTTATATGAAATGTTCAGAACAGGCAAATTGATAGAAAGAAAATAGATAATGGTGCCTAGGGCTGGAGAGGGTATTAGGACTGTCTGTAATGGGTACATGGTTTTTGTAGGAGTGATTAATCTGTGTTTTAAACTTAGATTGTGGGGTGGTTGCCTAATTCTGTTAATATACTAAAATCATTTAATATACTAAAATCATTTAAATGGGTGAATTTTATGGTATATGAATGATATCACAGTAAGTATGCTGAAATGTCCTTACTTTATATACTCCTCAATATTTAAGGTTTCATTCTTCTTAATCCCAAGACAATGTTATTTCATGGGGAGGGGGGAGGGGGGAGGGATTGCATTGGGAGTTATACCTGATGTAAATGACGAGTTGATGGGTGCAGCACACCAACAAGGCACAAGTATACATATGTAACAAACCTGCACGTTATGCACATGTACCCTACAACTTACAGTATAATAATAATAAATAAATTTTAAAAATAATAATAATAATAATAATTTTTTAAAAATGATTTTACTATGGGCAAAATTTAAAGATAGTATTCTTGCATACATGCAAAGTGTAACTACTTTGGATTATATATTTTTCTTTAAACATCTTTATGTCTGATTTTTTTTTTACTTTTTGCTAGTTCAGTAGGAGGAATTTGGCAATGTAAATATATCATGGGTGAGAATTAGGGAAATGACTATTTTGAAACATAGTAAAAAATGTATACTTTTGCATTTTTTCATGCATAAAATCATTTTCATGCATAAATGTCTTCCTGACATCTTCCATAAATAGCTTTTTAATAAATTTTCAAACCAGGATATTTGAATCAAATAATCTGTATACATTCATTTAAAACATGATTTTTGTTTTAGGTATTTATTTAAAACATTTATTTAAAAACATGATTTTTGACAATATATAATGAAAGCGCTATTTATATGCCATAAATTAATATAATTATGTCAGCCTTGTAGTTCTATTAAAGCATGTGTATGAAAGTATTTTTTCTGTTTTCTTAACTATTAATCAGTTGAACAAATGAGTATGGTGAAATAAAAATGAAGATTGACAAAAAGAGGTCTGGGACATTTTACGATGAAAGTGTCAAGTTAAAAGTTTAATTCTTTATTCACGGAAATGACTGCAAGTGAAGACAAAAATGAAAATTAATTTTTGCATCTTGGGAAAATGCTTAGAATTACATGGCTAAACATAACAGTAAATTGACAATTGTAAGAATGTGGGCCAAGGAAGGGATTAGTGAAAGTATTGAAGGTTGATATAGAAATATAACTAGAAGTTTAAGTTGTACATATAAAGGATGTTAAGGTTTAAGAATGGATTTCACTCAATTTTGAAAAATGCTGTTAATGAAATTAACTTTTAAATTAACATTTAAAAATGTGTGTGTCAGATGTCTTAGCAGAACATCCACAATCCTCTTCAACTTTATCTCCTCTTTTTTCCTATGTTAACAGCAACAACCATGATGACAGCTTCAACTATGACAACTTCTTGCAATTGTATGGTATTTTCCACATGCCAAAAGCAGTGTGAAACTCTATAAAATGACATATGTTATTCAATCCATACCCCAAAATCTGAGGTGAATACCATTGCTATCCTCATTTTCAAAATGAGTAAAATAGAAGTGTTGGAAGATTAAGTGACCTGACCAAAATTACCAAAGCAGTAAATGTTGGAGCTGTATTCAAATCCAGCTTTTCTGACACCAAAGTCTGCAGCTTCTAAGGCTTTCCAAGTATATGGATCTATTTACAGTTCTTTGGACAAGTTTCATTATTTCATATCTTGCACAAACTTTCGTTCTGTCTGTAATGTTCTTTCTTACTGTTCCCTTGATAGACTAAGACTTTTATCCTGCAAGAACAAACCTCTTGTGTATTCTCCTCTATTAAGCTTTCTCTGACTCAACCAAGCAGAATTGATGACACTCTCCTTTGTACTCCCATTGGTTCTGGTCCAAACTGCTCATCTTCCCTTAACCTGCGATAGTGCAATTACTTATATTCACATCCATCCAGAATATAATAAGCATATAACATATGCTGTTAAATGAATGAAGGGATGAACAAATGAGTGCCCTGCAACCATACAACATGCTATTGTGACTGGAAATACGAAATTACTGCAACACTCAATGAAAGTTGCTAATTTTAATTTAACTATCAGGTTTTAGGGCACATTGTGATTACTTGACAGAAGTGATTACAGAAAAGAGTCATGGAAATAATTTATTCACATTAGTAAGGCTGACTTATTAGCATATTTTTTCTTTGACTGTTTTGTTACATGTTTTCTCTCTGTCACCTTGTCAGACTTCTTCCCTTCTTTCAATTTAGGGTTAATTATTGATTAGGAACATAGAGTAAAGACAAGAACATTGTTAAATGGAGGAAACAAAAGAATATAACAACTTTTTATGTATTTGTGCATAGTAAAAAAGTTCTTAGTTTGAGACTAACCTTTGCCCATTTAGGATTAATATATATGTGGGCCTGACTAGCAGAATGCATGAGTTGGCCAAAATGGAGCCTTCTTGAAAAATGTCACCCAATGGAAAGAAAGGGTGAGATTTTGACATGTGACAGTTCCTCCAACTGCATGTTGAGTATTCACAAGAGAGGGGCAACCATAAACAACACTGGCACCCCAATTGATCCTAATAAACTCCTTTGTGGTCTTACATGTGAATCCTAGGGAGGGTGAAAACAGTAAATACAACCCGAAAAGGCTATTTCACTAAAATACTCTAATCAGTACTTAAAATATATTGCAGACATTTTAAAAGAGCCAAACAATGCAGTAACATAAAGGCAAGGAAGAGAGTAAGCTTCCTTCCTCTTTGGTAGAAAGTACACGGGGCTTTTGATTTTTTATTTTAAAGGCTGTTAGTGTGATCATATTATGTTGAAACAGCCTACATATTATTACAAGGATACAGCATACCTTCAGCAGAGGAGGTAATAGCAGTCTTAGTGGATTTGATTGACTTAGCAGACTTCAAGCACGTAGTGGGAGTCAAGGTTTCATTATTTGTGAGAGTTAAAGCCAGTAGAGTGTATGAAATTCTAGGCTTTGTGTGGAAGAGATGACCAAGGTCCTGGGTCTTTGACAGTGGTGGACATCATAGAATTCAAACAGGAAAGGGGAAAATGATATGTTTTTACCATCCTCATTTTGAGAGTGTTTCTCAAAAAAGCCTAAGGAAAATAGGGTGCTACATGGAAGCAGGGTGAATCTGTTTATGTGGGCAAGTGTAATTGTGTGAGGGATTGTGGGGAGATGAAAGCCACAGTGTGAATAATTTAGTGGTTCTTACCAGAGGCAGATAACTATTGATGATACCATTAATTGTGATAACATTGAAGTGCATGGAAGAAACACCATTGATACATTGCCCTTCTCTGTATTCTGCATGTATTATTTATTATTTAACTTCAGAAAAAGGTTGTATACCTGGGTATTTTAATGCAACCTGTAAAAGGAAAGAGCACCACAGATTTACTGATGTAATGACAAGACTTTGCCATGATTTACATCTATGTTACTATTTATTAGATCACTGGCTTTCTTTTATAAACGAATTTTTATCAAAGTCCTCCTTCCACCCATGTTTCCTCCCTCCATGTGTTCCTTTTCTGCAATGGAATGAAGTGAAATGCTAAGATTACGGTGTGAAAAGTTATTGTAATAGGTTTATGAGGTAGCCAACCACTTCACCATTTCATTCCAGTGTTCACGTTCTTCTCTGATGCTACATTAAGCTCCAAAGGAAGCATTATTATCTTTTTAGGCTTCAGGATCCTAACCTTGCTAAATTTATTGTTTACTTGAGGGTAATGATACAAGTCAAGTAATAAACGTAGATAAGAAGAGAGAAGCTTCTCAAATTATTTTTGTCCTATCATTTTAGACAATCAGATATACAATAAATAGTAAAAACTTGGGTAAAAATAAATAAATAAATAAATAGATGGCACATCATGTTCTTAAGAGGTTATATTCAAGTTACTAAAGCCTAATGAGTCATTCAGTGGTTGGTTCTGACTTGAAAGCATCTAAAATTTCTAAGTACTACATGCACATCTTGGATTATCTGTTCCCTTTGGAAGAGGCTATTTTCATTAGGCTTTTTTCCTTTTTCTTTTTTCTTTCTTTCTTTCTTTTTTTTTTTTTGATGGATACTCTAAAACAGGAATAAGGATAATGTTAGGTGAGTAAGAATTTCTGCATCTTCAATTTGTAAAATTTACCAAAGATAAAAGAAGAATGTCATGGGAAAACAAATAAGGATAAATGGTGTAATTACTTATTAATTGCTATGTTCAGTATCTTAGTTGTAAAATGATTAAAACAAGCAAATTTTAAAATCATTATAACACTGTGCAGTCAAGCTCTTCTTTCAGTATAGAAAACATAATTACAACAATTTATAAGGGATGATAACTATTCAACTTCTCATATTTTCATTTGGCAAGGACTTTCAAAATGTAAATAATACCTTGTAACCTTACAGTGTGATCTGCCACCCTCAAGACAGGAAAGAAATGAACAGGGAATGTGATTAGTTTACAAAGTCCTTAGAATAAAATTTATGGGTGTCACAGTTTGATCATTATTAACAAGGTAGCCCCGGTGGGGTGTTTGTCTTTCCTGACAAGTCTATTAGTTAAATATTGTTTGATATTTGCTGGGTATGATATATCTTGGGACCCAGCCTGGGCTGGGAGTTGTATTACTTTGCATTTTGTTTGTTTGGTTGTCGTTTTACTTTGGAAACAGGATTGCATATCTGACAAGATATTTCAGTTTATGTAATCAGTTATTTATTCTTTATAATTGCAAAAGGCAAAGGGTATAATCTCAACTCAGCATGAAAAGCTCTGTGCACAAAACAGCCTTTAGAACCAGAAAGAATCAAAGTATTTTGCCTTGAGACAAGAGCAACTATGTCTCCATATTTATTTATTTTATTTATGTGTTTATTTTTGAGACGGAGTCTCGCTCTGTCCCCCAGGCTGGAGTGCAGTGGCGCGATCTCGGCTCACTGCAAGCTCCGCCTCCCGAGTTCTTGCCATTCTCCTGCCTCAGCCTCCCGAGTAGCTGGGACTATGGACGCCTGCCACCACGCCTGGCTAATTTTTTTTTTTTTTTTTTTTTGTATTTTTTAGTAGAGACGGGGTTTCATTGTGTTAGCCAGGATGGTCTCGATCTCCTGACCTTGTGATCTGCCCGCCTCAGCCTCCCAAAGTGCTGGGATTACAGGCGTGAGCCACCTCCCCGGGCGAACTATGTCTCAATATTTTTAATTGGTTATGTTTTCATCAGATAAGGAAAACGCATATTTGACACATTTTATTATACAATTTTAGGGTAAAATGTAATTGAAAGGATGCAGTCATCTTACAGACAAGCTATTCAGCCAGTGTAACTTGATGTTGTATAAAGAAGATGTCAAACTTTGAAACTTCTGCTGGCACTTAGATGAAAAATAAGCATTTTTATATTTGTCTAATTTTAACCAGTGTATTTTTTGTAGTATATTATTCCAGATCTAGTATTGATGAAGTGTATTATTGATGATCAAAAATAGTGCTTGCTTTATAAATATGTCTTAAAGTCCCAATGTATAGTAGGCACTATTATAATTCCTAGGATATATAAACAAGTGAAGTGTAATATTTGACCTTAAAGATGTCATACATTCTGAACTCTGATAAAAACCTTCACTTCAAATTCTGGTTTAGCCACTTTCAAGTAACATATTTTTTAATTGTTCTGATTCTTAGTTTCCTATGAAATGGAGATACTAATAATATTTACTTTATGGAATTGTCATGAGAACTAAAAGAGATAATGCATGTTAAGCACTTTCCAAACTGCTCGAAATATAATGCGAACTCAATAGATACCAGGTTTTTGATTTGCATTTTCCTAATGATTAATGATAACAGCACATTTTCATATAACTCTTGACCATTTCTATGTCTGCTTTGGAAGACTATTTGGGTCCTTTGCCCATTTTAAAATCAGGTGATTTGTTTTTTGGTCATTGGTTTGTGTGAGTTCCTTATATAATATATTTTGGATATTTAGCTCTTGTTTAGGAATGTGTTCTGCAAATATTTTTTCCCAATCCACAGGTTGATTTTTTATCTAGCTGATTGTTTCCTTTGCTGTGCGGTTTTTTAGTTTGATATAGGCCAGCTTGTTTATTTTTGCTTTTGTTGCCTAACCTTTTGGTGTCGTATCCAAAAAGACATTGCCAAGGCTAATGTAAAGGAGTTTTTCACCTATATTTTTTTTTTCTAGGAGTTTTATAAGTTTCAGATCTTACACTTAAGTCTTTAATTCATTTTGAGTTGATATTTGTGTGTGGTGAAATATAAGGCTCTAATTTTATTCTTTTGCACAGTGATACCTAGTTTCCCCAGCACCACTTGTTTTAGAAACTGTCCTTTCTCCAATGTCTATTCTTCTCACACTTGTGAAAATTAGTTGACCATATATGCTTGAATTTGTTTGTAAACTCTCTTGTGTTCCATTGGACTATGTGCCTGTTCCTATGCTAGCACCATACACCATACTGTTCTGAATACTACAGCTTTGAAATTAGAAACTTTATTCTTCTTTCTCAAGATTGCTTTGACTATTCGGGGTTTTTAAAGTTTCCATATAAATTTTAGAATTGTTTTATTCTATTTCTGCAAAAATATCATTGCAATTTTGATAGGAATTGTGTTGAATCTGTAAATCACGTTGGGTAATGTGGACATGTTAATAATACTCATTCTTCAGTCTGTGAACATGGGATGTTATTCCATTTATTCGTGTCTTCTTCAATTTTTTCATTAATGTTTTACAGTTTTTAAGTGTACAGATTTTTCACCTCTTTCGTTAAATCTATTTCTAAGTATTTTATTCTTTTTGATGCTATCTTAAATGTAATTATTCTCTTGATTTACTTTTTAGCTAAATCATTCTTGGTATAAAGAAACGCTATTGGCCGGTGCAATGGTTCATGTCTGTAATCCCAGCATATTATGAGATAGAGGCAGATAGATCATTTGAGCCCAGGAGTTCAAGACCAGCCTGGAAAACATGTTGAATCTCTGTCCCAACAAAAAAATACAAAACTTAGCTGGCATGATGGCACATACCTGTAATCCCAGCTACTTAGGAGGCTGAAGTGGGAGGATTGATTGAACCCTAGAAGTCAAGGTTGCAGTGAGCTGTGATTTCACCATTTCCCTCCAGCCTGGGTGAAGATTGACACCCTATCTCAAACAAACAAAATGCTACTAATTTTTGTTTGTTGATTTCATATCTTGCAATATTACTAAATTTGTTTATTGGTTGTAAGATTTTTTTTTGGTGAAATCTTTAGGGCTTTCTAGATATACAATTATGTCATCTTCAAAGAAAGATAATTTTACTTCTTTCAAATTTGGATGTCTTTGATTTCTTTCTCTTGTGTTATTGTTCTGGCTAGGAATTTCAGTATTATATTGAATAGAAGTGGTGAGAATGAGCATCTTGTCTTGTTCTGATCTTAGATAAAAAGCTTTCAACTCCTCACCATTATGTATGATGTTGCCTGTGGGATTTTCATAAATGGCCCTTGTTGTGTTGAGTAAATTTTCTTCTATACCTATTTTATTGAGTTTTATCATGAATAGATGTTGAACTTTGTCAAATACTTTTATTGCCCCAGTTTGTAAAGAAAACAGAAGCAGAATCAGAGAAAACAGAAAGACCTACTGAATGTGTGTAGGAGTTGGGGCAGGAACTGAAGGTTTTTCTAGAGGTTCCTTGAGCCCCCCACTTGAGGCCAGGGCTCTTACCTAGAGCATTTGTAGCTCCCAGCCCTGAGAACGGTTCTCAGAAGCGAAAATTCCACTGAAGACAGGTTAAGTGGAAGAGGCATCTTTGAACAGCTGTAGGACTGGGTGCTGGGCTGGGTGGAATGACAGCAGATTCAGGTCCTTCCAAGTCCATTAGAGGACTGAAGATATGAATCCACCGGGTCCCATTCTGGAGACTACAGTTGCCTGCAGCCAAGACCCCAGCAAGATCAGCCCTGCCTGACTGACTCAGGTGCTGTGTCACTCCAGCCCTCTCCTACCACAGCTGCAGCCCTAGCCCCAAGCAGAAATGTGGCCTGGCCCACGCCCCAGCATCTGCTGTCCAAGAGAAAAGGCAGGAAAGGGAGGCAGACAGTTGAGAATAGCCTCAAGACCCTAATTGAGGTATCACTATCCTGCTTTAGAAATGGAGAAACTTGGGCTTGAAGACATAAGAAGAAATATGTTCAAAGTCTCAAATGCTGCAGTGAGGGCTCCAATAATAGAATCTAGATGGTTCTGGCTTCAAGGCTGGAACTTCAAGTACAGCCATTGAAACCCTCTTCTTCCTGTGTGGTGGGGCCTCTTCCTTTGGGTACCAGGACTGTTGACTGGCTCTTCTCAAGCCTAAAGCTCCTGGGATAGAGCTATAACCCTCACACTCCCATCTCTGATAGATACCTGGGTAGTGTGGGTTCCCTCAGAAATTCAGAGACAGGCTATGCCTCCTCAGTCTGGGTCACTGAGTAGGTGTGTTTAACAGCTTCCCATCCATGCACACACTCACTCCCTTCTCCCCTGTGGACCAAAGGCTGGGGAGGGCAGGAGAGTGGAGAATGGAGGCCAGAAAGCTGGCGTGGCATTGATTGGCATGTGTCTACAGGTGGCGATTTCTTGCTCAGTACTGCCTACAGCTATCCGCTCCCCATCACAAGGAGTTATTCCTGGAGAAGCCACACTTTGTCCATGGAAAACATGGGCAACCTGAGGAGGGGTCCCAGGCCAGAAAAGAGGAGAACTCTAAGATTTTTAGAAGTGCTGTACTCAAAATGTTAGTTTGCTGTTTCCACCATCTTAGTCTATTGTATCATAGTATCATAGTTCTAACCTAGTCCCAGTCAAGTGCCTCACATTGACAGAGCTGCCTTAAATCAAACTTGCAATTCTCAGTAAATTCTAGCCTTGCCATCTTCTCTCTGAGACATGGCCATAGTGCAGCAGAGATGGTGTTCTCTCCTGTGCTAGTAAATAATAAATTCAATCTACCACGTGTTATTGGTGATATTTGGTAAGCCAGCATTTGGCAGTCTAAAGAAAATCTGTGTGTTGAATAAATAGGTAAGCCAACAGCAATAAGAGAAAAGAGAATATACTGGAGTCTAACATTTGAGAAGAGAATAGCCTTAAGCCAAAAAAAAGTGACATCTATTACTACAGATACAATTCTGAAAGAAGCATGATTAAAATTTAATCAACAAATAAGATTATAGAGTAGGAAGATAATGTGGGATAAGGAAAAATAAAGGATATAAATAAAAGAAAGGTATATTAGAGGCACTCAATAAAATCTTAGAATATGTTGGCTAATCTAAAATTCTGAATAAAGTAAGATCTGAATGATGTTTATAAATTTCTTTCTCTCCCAGAGCTTTTTTTTTTTTTTTTTTTTTTTTTTTTTTTTATGCCATCCTCTCTCGTTGGATTATCTTACTTTAGCTATTCACCTTTATGGACTACTTAAAATGTCAAACTTCTTCAGAAGGAAAGCTTTCCTGCACCTGCAAAATTGGTTTAGATGTTTCTTCTGTATGCTCCCATGATCCAGAAGATTTACACTTAGGGAATTTTAAAATAAAATGATAAATATCCCTATTCTTCATTGTCCAGGGTAGAAAATAAGAGAAATAATATGGAAGATGCTAAACTGAAGGATATGGCCTAGTAAAAGAGCCAAATGGACCTGCTAAATGGATCTCACAAACCATTAACCAGACTTATTCAGGTCTCTGAACTTGTATGCTGTCTTACAGGATGGAGGAGCAGAGGAAACCTTGGTGTCTTCCACGTGGTAAAAATTAGATGAAGCTGAGCTGAACATGTCATCTGTTCTTTAATTTATCAGTTAGGTTAAATCACTCCACCTTTCTTGAAGCAAAGGGATATGGGGCCAAAAGTGTGAGTAACTGAGCTCCTTCCACCTGGATGGAAACAATGGGAATGAGGAAAATCATTCCCTTTTAGTAGACCCAATCATGGCACTATCTATTATGCAACTTTCTATTTTCTTGTCTCTCTATCCTATTATATCACAAACTCCCTGAAAGATACCTTGGAAAATTATTTCTGAAGGACATGTGTATTCAATTTTAAACATTGACCTTACAATTATACTTTTAGAGCTTAATTCTTTTATTAATTAAGGACTTGCTGTATCTTGATTTTTAATTGCTAGCTGGTTTTAATCAATTATTTTCTTGTTCCCACTTCTATTATGGAAATTATTTTACAGTTTTTAAATGTTTAAAAAATAACTTGCTCTAAAAACCCTAAAGACTTTCTGAATATTATCTTCTGCTTTCCATAAAATGCAAATACATACTTTTTATAATTCAAGGACAATAATTTTTAAGGGAGAAAATAATTCCCCTTCATTGTCCATTTTTCCTTTTGTACAATGAAGGATAGAACTTCTATCTAAACACCTTCTCTACACTTCGAGTATTCTTAAAACAATTATGCATCCTCCATAGTCACTCCTTCTTTTGGTAGAGAGTTTCCAATATGGAGAAGACACAGCATTTATTGGGTCATGTTTATTAGTAGGTGGATGTTATGACTTAAAGACTGAGGTCCATGCTTTCTACTTCCTTTCCCCCTTCCTGTCCACAAAAATGGGACTCCCTTTTACTCCCTTTCTCCATGTGGTAGCACATCCCGGTGTCTTAGATTCCCAAGAAACAGACCCCATGGCATATATTGTTGAACAGAAGATAGATTTGGAACAGCAAATTGGGAGGCAGGATGAGGAGAGAGACATTTGAAACTGATGTATAGGCAAAGAAACCTCCGTGATCCTATGGCCGTGCTATAGTGGAAATGGACCAGAGTTGTGCATAATCAAAGCAAGGTTTCTGAGCCTTTGGACTTTTTTTTTTTTAAATTATATATAAAAATTGTCTATACTTATGATTGCAACACAATATTTTGATCTATGTATACAACGTGGAATGGATAAATCAATCTACTAAACATATCCATTACTTCATTATTATCATTCTTTGTGATGAAAACCCATCTATTCTCTTAGCCATTTTCAAGTATGCAATGTACTGCCATTAGCTATAGTCACTATGAGGTACAGTAGATCTCTTGAACTTCTTCCTAATCTAACTGAAATTTTGTATCCTTTGACCAACGTTTTCCCCAACTACATATCTCCCATCCCAGCCTCTGGTAAACCTTTCTCCTGATTTCTGAGTTTGACTTTTTAAGATTCTACATGTAAGTGAAATCTTGCAGTATTTGTATTACTGTACCTGGCCGATTTCACTTAACATAATGTCTTCCAGGTTCATGTATGATGTCACAAATGACAGAATTTCTTTCTTGTTTAAGGTTGATGAATAGTTACATATATATATATATATATATTATATATATATATATATCACATTTTCTCTATCCATTCATTCATTGATGGACACTTAGATTGATTCCTTATTGTTGCTATTGTGAATAAGCTGCAGGGAATGTGGAGGTGCAGATATCTCTTTGATGTACTGAATATTCGTATCCTTTGTATATTATGTTAGGGTTCTCTAGAGGGATAGAACTAATGAAATATACATGCTTTTATATATATTATATATATATAAACACATATATATATGAGTTTATTGAGTATTAACTCACATAATCACAAAGTCCCACAATAGGTCATCTGCAGACTGAGGAACAAGGAGAGCCAGTCGGAGTTTCAAAACTAAGGAACTTGTAGTCCGTTGTTCAAGGGCAGGAAGCAACCAGCACAGGAGACAGATGTAAGCTGGGAGGCTAAGTCAGTCTCTTTTTTCACATTTTTCTACCTTCTTTATATTCTCACCATGTTGGCAGCTGATTAGATTGTGCCCACCCAGATTAAGGGTGGGTCTGTCTTCCCCAGGCCACTGACTCAAATGTTAATCTCCTTTGGCAACACCTTCACAGACACACCCAGGATCAATACTTTGTATCCTTCAATACAATCAGGTTGACACTCAGTATTAACCATCACACACACACGTACACACACACACATATATATATATACACACACACACACACACATACACATACTCAGATTGTTGGATCATATGGTAGTTCTAGTTTTAACATTTTGAGAAACTTTCATACTGTTTTCCACAATGGCTGTACTAATTTGCATTCCCATAAACAGTATATAAACATTTTCTTTGTTCTACAACCTTGTCAAGACATATTATTTTTTTGTGATAGGATAGCTCACTGTGGTTTTAATTTGCATTTCCCTAATTTATGATATTGAACTTTTTTTATATACCTGTTGTCCATTTATACGTCTTCTTTTAAGAAATGTCTATTCGGGTCTTTTGCGCATTTTTAATTGGTTAATTTTTTAAAATTAATTAATCTATTTATTTATAATTAAGCTGTTTGAGTTCTTGTATATTTTAGATAATAATCCCCTTATCAGATGTATGGTTTGCAAATATATTCTGTCATTGTGTAGTTTATGTCTTCACTCTGTTGATTGTGTCCTTTACTGTACAGAAGCTTTTTAGTTTGATGCAATGTCATCTGTCTATTTTTGCTTCTGTTGTCTGTACTTTTGGGGTCATATTGACAAAATTATTGCCAGGCCTTTGTACCAGTCAGTCATTGGACACAGCTGCTTGGAAGAAGACATACTCTTGGGCAAGGCAGCTCTCTTTGGTGGAGAACAATCTCCAGAGAAAGACTCAACTGTGAACTGTACACCATAGACACTACTAACAGTGCTGAGAGTGAGAGGAATAAGAGTCTTAGTTCTGTAGGTGGAATCCCAGCAATACGTCGCATCATCTGCTACATTCACTCTGCTGGAGCCTGACTGCTCATCCTGTCTCTTTGCTTCTAGCTTGGCTGGACAAGTACATCAGTCTTGCCATCTTTTCTAATTTCTTTATTTGAGTAGGTAGATTATGATCCTGCTCTGTAAACCTATTAGTCTCTCAGTGTGTAGGCAAACCTAAGCATGAACAGGTAAAAATTTATTCAGGGTAGGAAATATGATAGCTTACCTTAAATCTAAGTCACTTTCTTCAATTTACCCTGTCCCAGAAAGCCTTGCTCTAAGGATTACAGGGTACTTGCCAGGAAAAATACAGTCAATGATCTATTTTACATTTAAATGGTGATACTTGTCCAGACACTATGCTTTATTGGAGAGACCATTGACTTTTAATATCATTTTCATATAGTAATATGCAATTATAGTAATATTTTCATCAATGTTCTAATACTTTTAGAAAAGCATAGTGTTCAAAAATCATAATTTGTGGAGTTAGAGTGTCTGAATTTTTACCTTGGTCTCTCTACTTAAAAGAAGTATTAACTTTTAATTTAGTTTATTGTTAATAAATGTGCATAGAACAACATCTATTTCTTAGGATGGTTTAGGGCAAAATGAGATCATCCATGTAAAATAGTTTCTGAAACATAGTTCCTGCTACATTGTTGTTCAACAGAATAGATATTGGTTATTATTTTTATTATCTTTTGAATCCATTTGCTGTTGCTATAATATAGTGACAAAACAAAAAACAAGTCTCAGTGGTGTGTAACTTTAGTCATTTAGCTCGTACAGCAATCAGCTGGCTAGAGGTCAGCTCATCTAGGCTGGGCTTAGCTGAGTGCCTCTACTACCTGTGGACAGGTCTTCTCAAGAATCTGTGAATTGCTTCTGCTCCATGTTGCAAAGCACAGTAGATATAAATATAAGATATGGTTTCAGCCTTTAAGGAACTCTATTGGTGGAGGCAGAAAAGAACCATTTTGCTCTAAAATAGAGAATCAGGGGCTATCCTAGTGGTATCAACAAAATGTTGTGGTAACACTAAAAAGCAGGCAATTAATGCTGATATGAGGATCTGTCAAAGTCACCTTCACAGAGGAGGTGGCATTTGAGGTAGGATGGATTGGACAGTGGAATTACTTGCTCTGAAAGACAAGTCAGACATACAACATCCTTTACATTTAAAGGCTTACAGTCTACAAAATGTCCAAACACTGTGTCAATGTCTGTAATAGTCTCCCCATGGGAACATCAATGACACTCTATATAAGACTCTTTCCTCAGTGCAACAGAGTCTCAGGAAAATGTGCTTGGTTCCACCTTCTAAATCTCTCTTGTATGTTCTCAGTCTTGACATCAACTTTCTGTCTTCCCTCTTATGCCCGTTGTTATGAAATTATTAGTTTGCGCTTCATGTTCTAACTCACTGAGAATTAACTCTTGGAAATCCAGCCACTTTCAGAATTTAAGACTCTTGTTCACCCTGGTTAAGTATTCAGATAATTCTCTGAGTAGGATAAAGAGGTAAATAACTATAATCCAAAACAATATGATAGATGTCATTAAAGTGTTTCACAGTGTTATAGGGATTTAAAGAGAGAATTCTTCACAAGTATATCAACTTCTCCTTAGATAACTCTGGAATGTTGCATCCTGATTTATTACTTTTTTGTGTGTGTATAAAGATCGTATCTTTTTGTTTTCCTCATTGAATGTCCCAGAAGAAATTTATGTGAGTGTGTGAATAAGACTGTCTACATACTCATCTATAAAAATTGGCAATTCTGTTTTTCATTTTAATCTGTGTGTCTTTTGAAAATGTGTGACCAGAGGTAATGATAACTTACCTAAAATTTCCAGGACATTGAAACACAGATCATGAGTCATTCCCTGTTGCTATTAGCCATAGCACTATGCATACATCTATGTGAGTCAACAATTCCAGGGCATATGAGTGCATGGAGAATGTTCACACTTCTATGACTGGACTGAATGGGTTAATCTGAATCTGGGCTTCTTTCTTTCTCTTAGTGGATCTGACTAGATGCAAAAAGAAAGAGAATGACTACTTCAGATCGCAGTAGGTTGTAATTGAAAATAAAACAAAATCAAACCAAGGGCAGTCATAAAAAACAATAATGCATGTTGGTGAAATAGCCTAGAATGGTTTCAATCAAGTTCAAGGGAGGGTGGATTGGACAATGGAATTCCTTGCTCAAGAGCCAGCTGAATTACAGCTAGGTGGGGTTAGAAATAGGGAATTATTTTTTCTGTTACAAGCTTTTTATGGACTAGGTATTAAAACAAGTGATTAGATGTTTTTATTTGATCTCAAAAGAATTGCTTTGAATTTAATTTATTAATTTAACTATTGTTTCTATAAATGTATTTTCCATTGATATTTTGTAGTGAAACTACATTTGAATAGTTTACCATTACATATTTTGTTGAGAAATTGCAATGGTAAGTGCCTAGTTAAAATACATATTAAAAACTTGTGGGTCAATCAAGTCAGCTTCATCGCTGGGATACAAGGCTGGTTCAACATATGCAAATCAATAAATGTAATCCATTAAATAAACAGAACCAATGACAAAAACCACATGATTATCTCAATAGATGCAAAAAAGGCCTTCGACAAAATTCAACAGCCTTTCATGCTAAAAACTTTCAATAAACTAGGTACTGATGAAACATATCTCAAAATAATAAGAGCTATTTATGAGAAACCCACAGCCAATATCATACTGAATGGGCAAAAGTTGGAAGCATTCCCTTTGAAACCCAGCACAAGACAAGGATGTCCTCTCCCACCACTCCTATTCAACATAGTATTGGAAGTTCTGGCCAGGGCAATCAGGCAAGAGAAAGAAAGAAAGGGTATTCAGCTAGGAAAAGAGGAAGTCAAATTGTCTCTGTTTGCAGATGACATGATTATATATCTAGAAAACCCCATAGTTCTCAGCCCCAAATCTCCTTAATCTGATAAGCAACCTCAGCAAAGTCTCAGGATACAAAATCCATATGCAAAAATCACAAGCATTCCTATATACCAAGAATAGAAAAACAGAGAGCCAAATCATGAGTGAACTCCCACTCACAATTACTACAAAGAGAATAAAATACCTAGGAATCCAACTTACAAGGGATGTGTAGGACCTCTTCAAGGAGAACTACAAACCACTGCTCAACAAAATAAGAGATGACACAAACAGTATTCCATGCTCATGTACAGGAAGAATTAATATGGTGAAAATGGCCACACTGCTCAAGGTAATTTATAGATTCAATGCTATCCACATCAAGCTACCAATGACTTCCTTCACAGAATTGGAAAAAACTACTTTAAATTTCATATGGAACAAAAAAAGGGCCGCATAGCCAAGACAATCCTAAGCAAAAAGAACAAAGCTGGAGGCATCACACTATCTGACTTCAAACTATACTACAAGGCTACAGTAACCAAAACAGCATGGTACTGGTACCAAAACAGATATATAGACAAATAGAACAGAACACAGTCCTCAGAAATAATACCACACATCTACAACCATCTGATCTTTAACAAACCTGACAAAAATAAGCAATAGGGAAAGGATTCCCTGTTTAATAAATGGTGCTGGGGAAACTGGCTAGCCATATGTAGAAAGCTGAAACTGGATCCCTTCCTTACATCTTATACAAAAATTAACCCAAGATGGATTAAAGACTTAAATATTAGACCTAGAACCATAAAAACCCTAGAAGAAAACCTAGGCAGTACCATTCAGGACATAGGCAAGGGCAAAGAGTTCATGACTAAAACACCAAAAGCAATGGCAACAAAAGCCAAAATAGACAAATGGAATCTAATTAAACTAAAGAGCTTCTATGCAGTAAAAGAAACTATCAGCAGAGTGAACAGGCAACCTACAGAATGGGAGAAAAATTCTGTAATCTATCCATCTGACAAAGGGCTAGTATCCAGAATCTACAAAGATCTTAAACAAATTTACAAGAAAAAAACAACCCTATTAAAAAGTGGGCAAAGGATATGAACAGACACTTCTCAAAAGTAGACATTTATGCAGTCAACAGACTTATGAAAAAATGCTCATCATTACTGATCATCAGAGAAATGCAGATCAAAACCACAATTAGATACCATCTCGCGTCAGTTAGAATGGCAATCATTAAAAAGTCAGGAAACAACAGATGCTGGAAAGGATGTGGAGACACAGGAATGCTTTTACACCATTGGTGGGAGTGTAAGTTAGTTCAACCATTGTGGAAGACAGTATGGCAATTCCTCAAGGATCTAGAACTGGAAATACCATTTGACCCAGCAATCCCATTACTGGTTACATATCCAAAGGATTATAAATCATGCTACTATAAAGACACACACACACATATATTTAATGTGGCACTATTCACCATAGTGAAGACTTGGAACCAACCCAAATGTCCATCAATGATAGACTGGATAAAGAAAATGTGGCACATATACACCATGGAATACTATGCAGCCATGAAAAGGATGAGTTCACTTCCTTTGCAGAGACATGGATGAAGCTGTAAACCATCATTCTCAGCAAAATATCACAAGAACAGAAAACCAAACACCACATGTTCTCACTCATAAATGGGAGTTGAACAATGAGAACACATGGACATAGGGAGGGGAACATCACACACTGTGGCCTATTGTGGGGTGGGGGACTTGGGGAAGGGTAGTGTTAGGAGAAATACCTAATGTAAATGATGAGTTGATGGTTGCAGCAAACCAACATGGAACATGTATACCTATATAACAAACCTGCATGTTGTGCACATGTACCCTAGAACTTAAAGTATGTATATACATTATATATATATAATATATAAGGATCACTTCCTTATATAATCCCATATATTATAAATATATATAATGTATATATAAGTATAATGTATATATGTAATGTGTATATAAACTTGTGGATTCACATATAATATGCAAATATATAAAGAACTGGGCTAGTTTACAAAGAAGATAGAAAACGATCTATGACTGTGAGGGCTTTATAAGTAATAAGAAAAAAGTGGTGAACACAAATGTCATCACATTAATTAAAAATATGAAACATTTATAATACAGATAAACTTCAGCTGTTTGTGATACTAGAATAATAAGAATTACCAGATCCAAGTCTGTTATTTTTGTTGAAAGTGGTCCTGACATAATCTTTCAAGCTTTGATTGTACATCTCAATCTCAATATTTTTGCAAATTTAAAAGAGCAGCAGAGTCACAAGAAGCTATACTCCAGGGGGAATTTTGTCTGTTTAATTTTTAAAGCAATTGTGAGCTATTTTGAGGGAGAAGCATTTTTGGAATATAATTAGTAGGACAATATGGAGACAGAGGATGTGGCAAAACACAGATTTTTCATATGTCAAAATATATAAGAAAATGTAGTTCTCTGTAATAAAAACCATTTCCTACAGTGATGGAATTATTTAACAAAAGAAATTCTAATTGAATTCATTACCATAACTCTTCATATTTATTAGAGAAATCAAAATATTAAAGTTCTATTCCAGAAATAAAATTAAAATTTTCTCCTATTCCTCAGTGTATTTTAAAAAACTGAAAGGGTAGTTAAAAATTGTAAAGCTTGTAAAGGTTGAAGAGCTTGTAGAAGAAGAGTGACTATCTTCTAGTATGTATATTTATTCAATACTAGCCAAGCTTTTCTAAGAATACGGGACTTAAGTTTTACCTTCTCGGAAGCAAAAGATCGTAATTGAACATAAGTGACTTTGGAATTGAGCATAACTTAGTTTGAGCTGTGAGCCTTTGGCATGGTATAAAACCTGCTCAAGCATCCATTTTTGAACTTACAAAATAGGGAAACTAGTATCTACTATTTGGCATCTTGGAGTTTTACATGTGATATCAACGGTTAAATGCCTGGTACACAAGGTGTTCACTAAACCTTTTGTTCCAAATATTTTCTCCTATAAATAAAGCAAAGAATGTTTAGTAGTAACATACTACCACTTCTAATATTATTGTTAGTAACGATTTCTGTTTATTGAACATCTATTATGTAGTCAGTATTGGGATGGCTGCTTTACATGCACTTATTGAGCATTTACTATGCACCTGATTTTTGAGTTAACTACTTCATTTTAAAAATATTTTTAATTATTTATTTTTATGACTACATAGTAGGTGTATATATTTATGGGATACATGACATATTTTGATACAGGTAAGCAAGGCTTAATAATCACATCAGGGTAAATGAGGCATCCATCACCTCAAGCATTTATCCTCTGTGTTACAAGTATTTGTGCTATCAAATACTCAGTCTTAGTTATTTCTTCTAACTACTTTTGGACCCATTAGCCATCCCTACCTCTCCCCTAACCCACTCCACTACCCTTTCCAGCCTCTGGTAACCATCCTTGTGCTCTCTGTGTCCATGAGTTCAATTGTTTTAATTTTTAGCTCCCACAAATAAGTGAGAACATGCAGTTTGTCTTTCTGTGCCTAGCTTATTTTACTTAGCATAATAACCTCAGTTTCTATCCATGTTGTTGCAAATAATAGGATCTCATTTTTTTCATGGCCGAACAGTATACCAATGTGTATATATACCACATTTTCTGTATCCATTCATCGGTTGATGGACACTTAGGTTGCTTTCAAATGTTGGCTATTGTGAACAGTGTTGTAATAAAGATGAGAGTGCAGATATCTCGTTAATGTACTGATTTCTTTCTTTTAATTATACTTAGCAGTGGGATTGATGAATTGCATGGCAGCTGTTTTTCAGTTTTTTGGAGAACCTCCAAACCGTTCTCCATAGCAGTTGTACTAATTTACGTTCCAACTAACACTTTACAAGGGTTCACTTTTCTCTACATCCTTGTTGGCATTTGTTATTGCCTGTCTCTTGAATATAAGCTATTATAACTGGGCTGAGATGATATCTCATTGTAGTTTTGATTTGCATTTCTCTGATGATCAATGACATTGAGCACTTTTTCATATGTTTGTTTGCTATTTATATGTCTTCTTTTGCAAAATGTCTATTCAGATCTTTTGTCCATTTTTAATCAGATTATTAGATTTTTACCTATAGAGCTGCTTGAGCTCTTTATATATTCTACTTATTAATCCCATGTCAGATTGGTAGTTTGCAAAATTTTTCTCCCATTTTGTGGGTTGTTTCTTTATTTTGTTAACTGTTTCCTTTGCTGTCCAGAAGCTTTGTAACTTGATGTGATCCCATCTGTCCATTTTTGCTTTGATTGCCTGTGCTTCTGGAGTATTACTCAAGAAATCTGTGCCCTGTCAGTGTCCTGGAGAGTTTTCCAAATGTTTTTTTTCCTAGCAGTTTCATAGATTGTGGGCTTTATTTAAGTCTTTAATCAATTTTTTTTTTGATTTTTTATATTGTGAGAAATAGGAATCTAGTTTCATTCTTCTGCATATAGATATCCAGTTTTCCTAGAAGCATTTATTGAAGAAACTGTCCTTTCCCCCAATGTATGTTCTTGGAACCTTGTCAAAAACAAATTCACTGTAGATATATGGATTTGTTTCTAGGTTCTCTATTCTGTTCCATTGGTGTAATCTGTTTTTATGCCAGTACCCTACTGTTTTGGTTACTCTAGCTCTGTAGAATAATTGAAAGTCAAGTAATGTGATTTCTCCACTTTTGTTCTTTTTGCTCGGGTAGTTTTGACTATTCCGGGTATTTTGTGATTCCACAGAAATTTTAGAATTGCTTTTCTCTATTTCTGTGAAGAATGCTATTGGAATTTTAGTAGAGAATGCATTGAAAGTGTAAATTGTTTTGAGTAGTATGGACATATATTTATTCTGCCAATACATAAACATGGGATATCTTTTCATACTTTTGTGTTTTCTTCAATTTCTTTCATTATTATTTTATAGTTTTCATTGTAGAGATCTTTTGCTTCTTTGGTTAATTACCTAGGTATTTTATTTTATTTGTAGCGATTGTCTATGGGATTACTTTCTGGATTTCTTTTTCATATTGTTTACTGTTGGCGTATAGAAATGCTAGTGATTTTTGTATGCTGTTTTTGTACCCTGCAACTCTACTAAATTTCTTTATCAGTTCTGATAGTTTTTTGGTGGTCTCTAGGATTTTCTGAAATAAGATTATATAATCTGAAGACAAGGATAATT
Organism: Papio anubis; assembly: GCF_008728515.1. Lineage (NCBI taxonomy): Eukaryota > Metazoa > Chordata > Mammalia > Primates > Cercopithecidae > Papio > Papio anubis. Next base: position 39,761,795 of record NC_044990.1, read on the forward strand.
TGACTTCTTCCTTTTCAGTTTAAGTGCCATTTATTTCTTTGTCTTGTCTAATTGCTCTACCTAGGACTTCCAGTAGTACGTTGAATAGCATTGATGAAAGTGGGCATCCTTGTTGTGTTCTAGATCTGAGAAGAAAGACTTTCAGTTTTTCCCCATTCAGTATAATATTGCCTATGAGTATGTCATATACGGCTTTCATTATGTTGAAGTATGTTCTTTCAATAGCCAGTTTTTAATGGTTTTTATCATAAAGGGATGTTGAATTTTATCAAATGCTTTTTCAGCATCAAATGAAATGATCATATTATTTTTGTCCTTCATTCTGTTGATATGCATATGTTGAACCATCCTTGCATCCCTGGGATAAATCCCAATTGGTCATGATGAATGATCTTTTTAATGTGTTGTTCGATTCAGTTTGCTAGCAGTTTGTTCAGGACTTTTATTATTTATTTATGTTTTTGAGATGGAGTCTCTCTCTGTTGCTGAGGCTGGAGTGCAGTGGCATGGTCTCAGCTCACTGCAAGCTCCGCCTCCTGGGTTTTCACCATTCTCCTGCCTCAGCCTCCCGAGTAGCTGGGACTACAGGTGCCCGCCAACACACCCAGTTAATTTTTGTATTTTTAGTACAGACGGGGTTTCACCATGTTATCCAGAATGGTCTCGGTCTTCTGACCTCGTGATCCGCCCGCCTTGGCCTCCCAAAGTGCTGGGATTACAGGTGTGAGCCACTGTGCCTGGCCTGTTTAGAATTTTTGCATCAATATTAATCAGGGATATTGACCTGTAGTTTTCTGATGTATGTTTGTCTAGTTTGGTATCAGGGTAATATTAGCCTCACAGAATGGGTTTGGAAGTATTCCTTTCTCCTCTGTTTTTCAGAATAGTTTGAGTGGGATTGGTATTCGTTCCTCTTTAGATACTTGGTAGAATTCAGCCGTGAAGTCTTCGGGTCCTGGGATTTTTCTTTGCTGGGATACTTTTTACTATGACTTTGGCCTTGTTACTTCTTATTGGGGTATTCATGTTGTTTTATTTTTTTCATGGTTCAATCTTGGTAGGTTGTATATATCCAGAAATTTATCATTTTCTTCTTGATTTTCCAATTTATTGGCATATAGTTGCTCATAGTAGCAACTAATGATCCTTTGAACTTCTATGGTGTCAGACGTAATGTCTCCTTTCCCTTCTTTGATTTTATTTACTTAATTCTTCTTTCCTTTTTTCTTAGTCTGGCTAAAAGTTTCTCAGTATTGTTTATTTTTTCAGGAAATAAACTTTCATTTTATTAATCTTTTCTATTTTCTTCATTTTAATTTCATTTATTTCTGCTCTGATCTTTGTTACTTCTTTTCTTCTATTTTGGGTTTGGCTTGTTCTTGGTTTTCTAGTTTTTTAAGATGCCTCATTAGGTTGTTTATTTGAAGTTTTTCTACTTTTTTTAATGTAGGCACTTATAGCCATAAGCTTCCCTCTTGACACTGCTTTCACTGTATCTCATAGGTTTCAGTATATTATGTTTCTGTTATCTACTGTTTCAAGAAATTTTTTCATTTCCTTCTTAATTTCTTCATTGATGCATTGGTCATTCAGGAGCACATTGTTTAATTTCCATGTGTTTATGTAGTTTCCAAAATCCTTCTTGATATTAATTTCTAATTTTATTTCCTTATGGTCAAGGATGATATTTGATGTTATTTCAACTCTTTTGAGTGTTTTAAGACTTGTTTTGTGACCTAATATATGGTCTATCCTTGAGAATGATCCATGTGCTGAGGAAAAAAAATGTGTATTATGCAGCCATTGGATAAAATATTTTGTAAATATGTGTTATATCCATTTGGTCTATAGGGCAGATTAAGTCTGATGTTTCTTTGTTGATTTTTCTGTCTGGAAGATCTGTCTAATGGTGAAAGTGGGGTGTTGCAGTCTCCATCTATTATTGTATTGTGGTCTATTTATTTAGCTCTAATAATGTTTGCTTTATATATCTGGGTGCTCCAGTGTTGGGTGCATATATATTTATAATTGTTAACTCCTCTGACTGAATTGACCCCTTTATAATTACCTAATGGCCTTCTTTGTCTCTTCTTGTAGTTTTTGTCGTGAAGTACATTTTGGCTGATATAAGTATAGCTACAACTGCCTCTATTTTGGTTCCATTCATATGAAATATGTTTTTCCATCCGTTTGTTTTCAGACAATGTGTGTTTTTATAGGTGAAGTGTGTTATTTGTAGGCCACAAATCTTTACTTCTTGTTTTTCTTTTTTTAAGTCCCTTAAACCACTTTATGTCTTTTTATTGAAGAGTTTAGTCCATTCACATTCAAGGTTATTATCATTATTATTATTATTTGAGACAGAGTTTTGCTCTTGTTGCCCAGGCTGGAGTGCAATGGTGCAATCTTGGCTAACTGCAACCTCCACCTCCTGAGTTCAAGCGATTCTCCTGCCTCAGCCTCCCGAGTAGCTGAGATTACATATGCCTGCCACAATCCCCAGCTAATTTTTTGTATTTTTTTTAGTAGAGATAGGGTTTTGCCATGTTGGCTTGGCTGGTTTTAGACTCCTGACCTCAGGTGATCCACCTGTCTTGGCCTTCCAAAGTGCTGGGATTACAGGCGAGAGCCACTGTGCCTGGATGGTCATTATTAATAAGTAAGGATTTACTTCTGCCATTTTGTTATTTATTTTCTGGTTGTTTTGTGGTACTCTACCCCATCTTTTCTTTTTTCCTCTTTTCCTTTTAGTGAAGGTGATTTTCTCTGATGGTATGATTTAATTTATTGCTTTTTACTTTTTGTGTATTCATTGAATTTTTTTTTTTTGATTTAAGGTTAACATGAGTCTTACAAGTACTATCTTATAACCTATTATTCTAAACTGATTATAACTTAATATTGATGGCATAAACAACAAAAAACTAACATACAAGCAAAATGAAAACTTATAAAAACTCTACACCTTAACTTTATCCACCTATTTTTTCAGTTATTGCTGTTTCTATTCATATCTTACTGTACTGTTCATGTCTTGAAATGTAGTTGTTGTTATAACATTTCTGATTGGTTGATCTTTTAGTCTTTCTACTTAAGAGTAATTTACACAGCATAAGTACAATATTATATTCTGTGTTATTCTGTGTATTTATATTGCCAGTGAGTTTTGTACCTTCAGATGATTCCTTATTACTCATTAGTGTTCTTTTCTTCCTGATTGAAGAGCTCCTTTTAGCATTTCTTGTAGGACAGGTCTGGTGTTGATGAAATGCCTTAGCTTTTGTTTGCCAGGGAAAGTCTTTATTTCTCCTTCATGTTTGAGGGACATTTTCCCTGAATATACTACTCTAGGATAAGAGGAGTTTTCCTTCAGCACTTTGAATATGTCATGCCACTCTCTGCTGGCCTGTAAAGTTTACACTGAAAAGTCTACTGCCAGGCGTATTGCAGTTTCTTTGTATGTTATTTGTTTCTTTTCTCTTGCTGGTTTGAGAATCCTTTCTTTATCTTTAACCTTTGGGAGCTGATTATTAAATACCTTGAGACAATCTTCTTTGGGTTAAATCTACTTGGCGTTCTATAACCATCTTGTACTTGAATATTGATATCTTTCCTTAGGTTTGATAAGTTCTCTGTTATTATCCCTTTGAATAAACTTTCCATCCTTATCTCTTTTTCTACCTGCTTTTCAAGGCCAGTAACTCTTAGATTTGCCCTTGTGAGGCTATATTCTAGATCTTTTAGGCATGCTTTATCTTTTTGTGTTACTCTTTTCTTTTGTCTCTTCTGACTGTGTATTTTCAAACAGGCTGTCTTCAAGCTCACTAATTATTTTTTTTTATGCTTGATCCATTTTGCTATTAAAACACTTTGATGATGGCCGGGCGCGGTGGCTCAAGCCTGTAATCCCAGCACTTTGGGAGGCCGAGGCGGGTGGATCACGAGGTCAGGAGATCGAGACTATCCTGGCTAACATGGTGAAACCCCGTCTCTACTAAAAATACAAAAAACTAGTCTGGCGTGGTGGCGGGCGCCTGTAGTCTCAGCTACTTTGGAGGCTGAGGCGGGAGAATGGCGTGAACCCGGGAGGCGGAGCTTGCAGTGAGGAGATCACGCCACTGCACTCCAGCCTGGGAGACACAGCGAGACTCCGTCTCAAAAAAAAAAAAAAAAAAAAAAAAAAAAACACTTTGATGAATTCTTCAGTATATCAATTGCATTTTCAATTTCTGCCTGATTCTTTTAAATTGCTTTAATCTCTCTGTTAAACGTATCTGATAGAATTCTGAGTTCCTTCTCTGTGTTATGTTTAATTTCTTTGAGTTTCCTCAACACAGCTATTTGAATTCTCTGTCTGAAAAGTCACATATCTCTGTTTCTCCAGAATTGGTCCCTGGTGCCTTATTTAGTTTTTTTTGTGAGGTCTTGTTTTCCTGGATGGTCTTGATGTTGTGACTTTTCATCAGTGTCTGGGCATTGAAGAGTTATAAGTTTATTGTAGTCTTTGTGGTCTGGACTTGTTTGAACGTGTCTTTCTTGGTAAAGTGTTCCAAGTATTTGAAGGAACTTAGGTGTTATGATCTAAGCCTTATCTGCGGCGGTCAACAAAAGCCCAGTAATGCTGTGGCTCTTGTGGACTCATAGAGGTACTGCCTTGATTGTCTTGGATAAGATAAAGAAAAATTCTCTGAATTGTCAGACAGAGACTCTTGTTCTCTTCCCTCACTTTCCCCCAAACAAATGGAGTCTCTCTGTGCTGAGCTGCCTGGAGCTGTGTGTTAGGTGACACAAGCCCCCTGCTGTGGTCACTACCAGTGAGACTTTGCTGGGTCAGACTTGAAGTTAGCATAGGCCTGGGTATCACTCAAGGCCCTTTGTAACTTCTACTTGGCTACTGCCTATGTTCACCTAAGGCTCTAGGGCTCTACAATCAGTAGATAGTGAAGTCAGGTGTGCTTGTGTCCTTTCCTTCAGGTTGGCAAGATTCCCCAGTCCACAGGTGAGTCCATAGATGCCATCCAGGAGCCAGGGACTGTAGTCAAAAACCTTAGATGCACTATTCTACTGTGGCTAAACTGGAACTCAAACCATGATATGTAGTCCTTCCCACTCTTCCCTCTCTTTTTCACAGGCAGAGGAACCTCTCCTTATGGCCACCACCACCATAGGCCCACATAAATTACTGCCAGATTACTTCCAATGTTTACTTAAGACCTAAGGGCTCTTCAGTCATCTTTGGTGAAGTCTGCCTGGCCTGGTTCTCACCATGTGTTCCCCTTTGATCCAGGTCAAGTTCAGAAATACCATCCAAGAGCCAAGGCCTGGAATAGGGGACTCTAAGCATCACTTGGTGCCCTACGCCACTGTGGCTGAGCTGGTACCTAGGGTGCAAGACTCAAGTCTCCATTAGTTTTCCTCTGCTTTTCTCAAGCAGAAGGTATCTCTCATTATGACCACCATAGCTGAGAATGTTCTGGGTCTCACCTCAAGTATGCACATCTCAGAGTCTCACACAAGGCCCATGGAATACTCTCTGGGGATAATTTTCATGGCCCAACAGCTCTTTAGTCAGCAGGATAAATCCTGTAAGGACTGGGTTCTTCCCTTCTAGGTGTAGGTTCCCTTCTGGCCCAGGGTGTGTCTAGAAATGTCATCCAGTTGGGGCTTATAATGGGAGCCTCCCAACTCTGCCTGATATCCAAGATGCAAGACAAAGTCCTCTTTACTTTTCCCTCTCCTCAAGCAGAAGGAAAAAGTCACTGTCATTGCTGCAAGCTGAACTGTCTGGGGTTGAGAGAGGGTGATGCAAACACTACCTTAGCTTCTTCAACTGGTGTCTCCCTAGGTCACATGCCATGCAAGTCCACTGGCCGTGAGCCCAGCATAACACTAGGACTTGCCTTGGAGTTGCAGTCTTTTTGGCCTAGACTATCTTTCAAGTTTATTTAGAACTCCAGAGCACTTTAGCCTGCAGTTCCAAGGTTTGGTGGAACTCAGCTTCTGACTGCTGGGATGGGTGATTCTCCTCTCATTTGGGCTGTAGTAAATGCTCTGTACATGAGCTGGTGTCAGCTGAGTTCAGTCCAGTTTTGCTTTCTCCTGTGACAGGACAGCAATTAATGTAATGCAAAGTCTCCCAATTGCTACACTTTTCCTTCACCAAGCACACAGATTCTCTATCTCTACCATGCGGGTGCTGCTGGGTGATAGGGGAGTGGTGGCATCAACAGCTGAAGACTGTCTTTCTTACTGTCTTCATTGCTTCTTTCGGCAATATGAAGTTAAAACCAGGTACCACGATTGCTCATTGATTTTGGTTTTTATAAAGGTGTATTTGTGTGTATGTGTGCGTGCGTGTGTGTGTATGTGTGTGTGTGTAGATCTTAAATTTTTTGTGTACCTGTAGTGGTAGAGGTGGGGATGATAGTCTGTGGAGACTTCAGCCATCTTGCTCAGCCCCTCTGAACTAGTTACTTTATATTTTGTTCCATAGATAAAATTTAAAAACAACTTTATAAGGAAGAAATTTTAATATAATTTTGCAGATGAAAAACACATGATTGGTTGGAATAATGCGCAGTTTCTATGCTGGAAGATTACAAGTGTTATAGGACCTTAGAAACTTTGCCACTTCTACTGTCTCATTTGAAATCCCATCTCTTTATAATAACTAATAGAAACTTTAGTAGCCCCAAGTGACAGTTGAGAAAATAAAGTTCAGTTAGGTTGTCACTGTCCAGGTTCTCTTAGCAGCTATTGAATCTATGATTAAAATTTAACTTTTTTAAAACCTTTACCTCCAGTTTATTTTTTATTATATTGTCTCTCTGTGTTGGTGATAACTTAGATATATTAGTTACTATACAAATATGTTTTAAAGGTAATGATGGTTTTTTTTTCTGTTTTTCTGGAGATCAGGAAAAGGGGGTATGTAAAAAAAGTAGTAGAGAAGGATTTTAGAATTTGGTATAAAAATGTTTGTTTTTCAATACTTGTGAAACATCATAATGAGATGATTGAGGGTTATTTTCTGAAGATTTAAAAACATGGATATGTATATATATAACTATAATTGGAGGAAGATGTGATGAGCATAGGCTGAATGATTCATCCAAGACATTTTTCAGGCTTAAAATTATGAGATTCTCCATCAGGCATGTTAACCAACTCCCCATAAACTTTTTTCTATACTTACAAAAAGATTTTATTTGTCATTCTTGCTCTATGTGTACACCACCAAACCCATGCCATGGTACCAAATACCACATGTACACACACACACACACACACACACACACACACACACACACAAATTTTATTAATGTATAATAGTAAACTATAGCAGCTTTCTGACAGCTGGTCCTGGGTTGGTAATTAGATGGTTTGGAAATTTGTCACCTACAAATCTCAAGTTGAAATATGATTCCCAGTGTTGAAGGTGGGGACTTATGGGAGTTGTTTGGGTAATGGGGGAAGATCTCTCATGAATGGCTTGCTGCCCTTTCCATGGGTATTAGTGAGTTCTTCCTCTATTAGGTCACATGAGAGCTGGTTGTATAAAAGAACCTGGCACCTCCTCTCTCCATCTCTCTTTCTCTCTATCTTGCTTCCTCTCTCAGCACATGACACAGCAGATTCTCCTAGCCTTCCCCCATGATTTAAGCTCCCTTAGTACTAACCAGAAGCCAAAGCAGATGCTGGTTCCATACCTGTAGAGCCTGCTGAGTTGTGAGCCTCAGTTATTTGTGAGTATAGGAAAACGAATGAACTTTATAACAACACAAATGAACTATCACAGAAAATTGGTACTAGGAGTGGGACATTGCTATAAAGATACCTGAAAATATGAGAGTGGCTTCGGAACTGGATAATAGACAGAGGTTTGAAGAGTTTGAAGGGTTCAGAAGAAGACAAAAAAAATGAAAGAAAGTTTGGAACTTTTCACAGACTAGGTAAGTGGTTGTGACCAAAATATAGAAATATAGACAGTGAAGGCCAGGCCGAGGAGGTCTCAGATGGAAATGAGAAACTTATTGAAAACTAGAGCAAAAGTCACCCTTGTTTTGCCTTAGCAAAGAACTTGGCTGCACTGTCTCTATGTCCTAGTACTCTGTGGAAGACTGAATTTAAGAGTGATTCTGTAGGGTATATAGCAGAAGAAATTTTTAAGCAGTAAAGCATTCAAGAGGTGGTCTGGCTATTTCTAACTTCCTAGAGCAGATATAGGAGCAAAAAGATGACAAATTTGGAAAATATGTAAAAGGGAAACAGAATGTACAAATTTGAAAAATTTGCAGACTGGGAGTGTAGTAGAGAGGGAAGGAGACTTTTCAGGAGAGGAATACAAGGAAGTTATGGAGCAACCATTTGGTAGAGAGATTTGCATGACTGAAAGAGAGCTGAGTGTTAACAGGCAAGACAATGGGAAAAAGGCCTTGAAGGCATTTCAGAAACATTTCAGACTCCTTTTCCCATCACAGGTCCAGAGGCCTAGGAGGAAAGAATGGTTAAGTGGGCCAGGCTCAGTGCCCTGTTGCTTTGAGTGGCTTCAGGACACCGCTTCCTGTATCCCTGCTGCTTTAGCCATGGCTCAAAGAGCCCCAAGTATAGCTTGCACCACTGCTTCAGAAGGCACACGCCATAAGCCTTGATGAATATAATGTGGTGTTAAGTGTCTCAGAATGCAACAGTGAAGAAACTTGGCATCCTCTGTAGATTTCAGAAAAAGTATGATGATATGGTTTGGCTCTGTCCCCACCCAAATCTCATCTTAAATTATCATGTGTTGTGGGAGGAACCCCATGGGAGGTAATTGAATCATAGGTGCAGGTCTTTTCTGTGCTGTTCTCATGATTGTGAATAAGTCTCATGAGACCTGATGGTTTTAAAAAGAGGAGTTTTCCTGCACAAACTCTCTTCTCTTGTGTGCCACCATTTGAGATGTGCCTTTTACCTTTTGCCATGATTGTGAGGTCTCCTGGCCACGTGGAACTACATGTCCATTAAACTTCTTATTTTGTGAGTTGCCCAGTCTCAGTATGTCTTTATAAGCAGTGTGAAAACAAACTAATAGAGTAAATTTGTATCAGAAGTGGGCGCTGCTGAAAAGATACCCAAAAATGTGGAAGTGACTTTGTAGCTGGGTAACAGGCAGAGGTTGGATCCATTAACAAGGCTCAAAAGAAAAGAGGATGATGTGGGAAAGTTTGGAACTTCCTAGAGACTTGTTGAATGGCTTTAACCAAAATACTGATAATGATATGGACAATGAAATCCAGGCGGAGGTGGCCTCAGATGGAGATGAGGAACTTGTTGGAAACTGGAGTAAAGATGACTCTCGTTATGTTTTGGCAAAGAGACTGGTGGCATTTTGCCCCTGCCCTAGAGATCTGTGGAACTTTGAACTTGAGAGAGATCATTTAGGGTATCTGGCAGAAGATATTTCTATGCAGCAAAGTATTCAAGTGGTGACTTGGGTGCTACTAAAGGCATTTGGTTTTAAAAGAGAAACACAGCATAAAAGTTTGGAAAGTTTGCAACCTGACAATGTGACAGCAAGAAAATCCCATTTTCTGAGGAGAAAGTCAAGCCGGCTGCAGAAATTTGCATAGGCAACAAAGAACCAAATGTGAATCACCAAGACAATCGGGAAAATGTCTCTAGGGCATGTCAGAGACTTTTGTGGCAGACATCCTGTCACAAGCCCAGAGGTTTAGGAGGAAAAAAATGGTTTCTTGGGCCAGACCCAGGGTCCCTCTGCTGTGTGCAGCCTAGGGACTTGGTGCCCTGCATCCCAGCTGCTCTAGCCATAACTAAAAGGGACCAAGGTAGAGCTCAGGCTGTTGCTTCAGAGGGTGGAAGCCCCAAGTCTTGGAAGCTTCCATGTGGTGTTGAGCCTGCAGGTGCACAGAAGTCAAGAATTGAGGTTCAGAAACCTCTGCCTAGATTTTAGAGGCTAGAAGGAGATGCTTTGATGCCCAGGCAGAAGTTTGCTGCAAGGGAGGGGCCCTCATGGAGAACCTCTGCTCAGACAGTGCAGAAGGGAAATGTGGGGTTGGAGCTTCCACACAGAGTCCCTACCGGGGCACTGCCTAGAGGAATTGTGAGAAGGGGGCCACCATCCTGCATCCTCCAGACCCCAGAATGGTAGATCCACCAACAGCTTGCACCATGTGCCTGGAAAAGCTACAGACACTCAATGCCATCTCATGAGAACAGCCAGGAAGGGAGCTGTATCCTGCAAAGCCACAGGGGTGGAGTTGTCCAAGGCATGGGAGCCCACCTCTTGCATCAACATGACCTGGATATGAGACATGGTGTCAAGGGGGATCATTTTGAAACTTTAAGATATGACTGCTCATCTAGATTTCAGACTTTAATGGGGCCTGTAGCCCCTTTGTTTTGGCCATTTTTTTCCATTTGGAATAGCTGTATTTACCTGATGCCTGTACCCCCATCATATCTAGGAAGTAATTAAATTGCTTTTGATTTTACAGGCTCACAGGCTGAAGGCAGTTGCCTTGTCTTGGATAAGATTTTGGACTATAGACTTTTGAGTTAATGCAGAAATAAGACTTTGGGGGACTGTTGGGAAGGTATGATTGGTTTTGAAATGTGAGGACATGAGATTTGGGAGGGGCCAGGGGCAGAATGATATGGTTTGGCTGTGTTCCCACCCAAATCTCATTTTCAATTCTCATGTGTTCTGGGAGGGACTCTGTGGGAGGTAACTGAATCATGGGGGCAGTTCTTTTCCATGCTGTTCTCATGACTGTGAATAAGTCTCATGAGATCTGATGGTTTTAAACAGGGAAGTCTCCCCGCACAAGCTCTCTTCTCTTGTCTGCCACCATTTGACATGTGCCTTTAACCTTTCGCCATGATCGTGAGGCCTCCCAGCCACATGGATCTATAAGTCCATTAAACCTCTTTTGTTTGTAAATGCCCAGTTTCTGGTACGTCTTTATCAGCAGTGTGAAAATGGACTAATACATATAGGAAAGCCTAGGTTCCCAGGAAGAAGCCTGCAAGAGGGATACAGTTCTCACAGAGAAACTCTACTAGGGAAGTGCCAAAGGGAAATGCAGCTTCCACACAGAGTCCCAAATGTGGGCTGCTGGAGTTGAGGGAATGGAGTCACTCTCCTCCAGATTCCTGAATGGCAGAGTCACTGGGAGCTTGCACCTGAGCCTGGAAAATTCACAAGCACTCAACTCCAACCCATGAGAACTATCACATAGGCTGTGCCCAGGGAAGCTGCAGGGGGAGGGTTACCCAAGGTTTTGGGATCCCACTCCTTGCACCAGTGTACCCAGGATGTGTGACATGGAGTCAAAGATTATTTTTTAGCTTTAAGATTTAATATCTTTTAATGATTATTTTTTAGCTTTAAGATTTAATGTCTTTCCTGGTTGGTTTTGCACATGTGTGGGGCCTTTGGACATGCATGGGGTCATGTGTTGCCCTTTTGGCCAATTTCTCTCTTTTAGAAGAGGAATATTTACCCACTTCCTGTACCATCATTGTATCTTGGAAGTAAATAACTTGGTTTTGATTTTACAGGCTCAAAGATAAAAGGAAGGTGCCTTGAGTCTCAGATGGGACTTTGGAATTTTGAGTTAATGCTAGAATGGAATGAGCTAAAATTTTGAGAAACTATTGGGAAGAAATGATTATATTTTGCAATGTGGGAAGCTCAGGAGATTTGAGGGATTGGGGTGAAATAGTATAGTTTGGATATTTGTTGCTTCCAAATCTCATATTGGAATGTGATCCCCAATGTTGGAGATAGGACCTGGTAGGGATTGTTTGAGTATGGGGGATCCCTCATGAATAGTTTTGTGTCTTCTCCCTGTTATGAGTATGTCCTTGCTCTGTTAGTTCATGTGAGAGGTGATTGTTTAAAAGAGCCTAGCACACCTCCCCCTTCTCTCTCTCTCTCTCTCTCCCCCACTCTCTCTCCCTGTCTTCCTCTCTTCCTCTCTCACTATGTAATACAGTGGCTACCCTTTTATGTCTCATCATAAGTTTCCTGAGGCTTCACTAGAAGTTGAGCAGATGCTAATGCTGTGCCTGTACAGCCTGCAGAACCATGTGCCAAATAACACACTTTTCTTTATAAATTACTCAGCCTCGGGTATTCCTTTAAAGCAATGCAAATGGGTGAACCCAGTGATATTTGGCCATTACTCAGAATAGTGCTATCTCATGAAAAGATGATGAAACAGATGGGCAAAGTGGGAAGAAACAAATTGGAATGCTCAGCTACTTAGAGAATAAACTTAGGAAGCTTAATAGTTTTGGTGTGCTTCTTCAGGCTATACTTTCGGCTGAAGCAGAAGCTGGCAACTTTTCTTTTCCCTTCAATCCAACAAGGCAGAGATTTTAACTTATTGGCACACACATACTAGATAATCGGACCACTTGAGACTGTCACGGGTGAAATGGAATGGAAGCTTCTATCAATGTCATCCTTAGGTTATCCTTTTCTCTGCGTTTTGTGAACTGAAGCCAATAATTTTCTAAAAGAGATGCCAGTAGAGCTATTACTTTCTCAATAACCCATTAGATCTCTGGAATCAGTTTTCAACATGTTACCTGCCTTAAGTGTGATCATTAAGTGTTTCTTATACTGATCAATTGGAAGATACTATATTGGAGTTTAGAAAGAGCTGAGGGCATTTTAAGAGGTGACATTTGATTACCTATAAAAATTTTCACCTACTGACATAATAGCATATTTATAATAAATGGAAGCTACAAAATGTTAAGATGAGTAATTATTTTGGCAATATTGTTTGTTAAATGCTATATTCTATTCAGATAGCCATTAATAATAATCCAGGATTGTTATATTCTCAACACTTATAGAATCTGCCTGGACTCTCTACTGAGTAGAAATTTATGGTATTTAACTACTGTATTCCAAAAGAGCATTAGTAATAATAAGAACTGAAAATCTTGTGTTTCCTCGTTGTGTCTGCTCCTGAGCTGTGACATCTCCTTGGAGGGATGTTTGCATTACCTTTAGTCAAACCTGTGTTTGAAAATTTACTTATTCAGGACATAATGCTTTTGGCAATGATGACATACAGGGTTTCTAGGAGCTTAATATGATTTTTTAAGTGTTCCATCCTACTGTTAGTATGAAGTATTTACTAGATAGCTCATCTCTCCTTGTCAAACCTGATACAAGCCCTATCTGATAGAGAACATCTTCATGACAATGATCTCAATAGACATTAAAAAAATAGAAATATCTTATTAATTTTTCCCTGGTAATATCTGCTTTTTATGATTTAAACACAACTAGTTTGCTCTGATTGTTATGTTCTATTGAGCTAAATATATACACATACCACTTCTCTCTGTGTATGTGTATGTGTGTGTGTGTGTGTTTTGCTATATTTTGTTTTCATGGCATCTTGTTTGCTGAACATTTAATGCAATTCAGGTCAACATGACCTGTTTATTTTCTGTAATTTTGAGCTTGGTAGAATCTATACTATCTATTAATAGAACTCAATCTATTAAAAGCTATTGAGGGATTTTAATTTACCAAGAGAAGACTTTAGATGACTTTAACTAGGCTCTCAGCTAGCATAAATGACATCAATTCAAGCCATGCTTAATTCACCCAGTCAGTATTTCACTCAAGACATAGTTGGATTCCATAGGATTTTTTAGGAGGAGTCTGTTATATTTTAATTTTTTTAAAAAAAATAAACCTCTTTACATTAGACACCATTATTTTAAAAATTATAATGTATTTCCAAAGAACATCATCATTCAGAAATTATTACCAGAATCCTATGTCTGTGTCATATAGGTAACCTGGCATAAAAGTGACAGCACTGCAGTTCTCACTGTGTGTATGTATGTGGAGTGAACATAAACAGGAAATATGCACTCTAAGTGATGTGCTGAAATGCAGAACTAAGAAATATTACCCTGTAAGCTTGTCAGTAGTGTGCAGGATGCAGTCTCATTTTTCTAATTTATACTGCTGCTTACATTGGAATTGACGATATATTTTTGAGAGAATAGTACATAAAATAATATGCCCTTTCTCTTTACAGTAGCACTTCTAACTCTGGCTTTTTAGATGGCATTAGTCATGAAAAGTCAAAGATCTGAGCAACGCCAGGACAATGGTGCAAATGGTCAAAATGTCAAGAACTGTGAAGAATCAGATTTTAACTTACTTGTAAGCAGTTTCTAGGATGCTGGCAGAAGACCTGAGTCTTCTTGGACAAGACCTTGTATTGTTCACAGTAATAGCAGTAGCCAGGGTAACAGTGGTTTTTGTGCCAGATCCTGGAACCCAAGTTTCCACAAGGAGATGTAAAGGGAGCCAGGTGATACCTGCATATGACGTGTGTTATATTGTGCAAGAGAAACCCTGACTTTAGGAAACTCAGATATCTTTTAAATGTCATTAACCATGGCTGCCATTTTCTGTGAAGAGGGATATTCTTTCTATCATTCAAGGATTTTTGTATAGCAGACATCCTTGAAGAATGTCTAAGAACAGGGTAGTCAATGCCTCTACTTTTAAGACATAGAAATGCAAGATATCTATGGAGAATACTTGCAAAGATAAGAGTCAGATTCCTTGTTGAGAAGAGTATCTACTTCTTACCTAGGTTAATTTTATAGTCCTAACATCTTGTCTCAGAAAAAATATCTCTTGCTCTAAATATCTGATAAAAGAAGTCACCATCATGTCTCCATTTTTAGCTTATCCTTTAACCCATTTTTGCCTGGCTTATATGTAACCACTCACTAGAACTGATTCTACTGACATTAGATATTTCTTCTTTTAGGGTGGACATATTTAGTTCTCATTTTTCTTGGTAGGTCAACAGCAATTGATAATACAAATTACTTCTCTTTTCTGGAAACAGTTTTCTCTTGGTTTCTCTAAAACTACTTTTCATTGCCTCTGTGGTTATCTCTTCTCTTAAAAACATTCATGTTCTTTAGGCTTCCTTTTTTTCTCTTTTGCTTTGCACAATCTCCATATTTGATATTGCATACTTGATAAGTGCTGATTGCTCTCAAATTTATATCTCGCGCCTAGACCCCTTTTTGAACTCCAGACCCATATAACTGCTTGATTTTTGGATATCTTTATTTAGAAGTCTTGTAGGCATCCTCATTCAACAACTTTAAAATACAGCCTACCTGTCTTGGTCCCCTAAACCTACATCTCCTCTTGTGTTACTTTCTCATTAATTGGTCTCACCATTCTTCCAGTTTCCAATTCATATGGGTAAAAACACTGACTCTGCTCCCCCTTTATATTCTGTGTCCATATTTTCCCATGCTCTGTTGATTTGGCCATCTAGTTGCCTCTCCAAAGACTTCTAGTATTCTTGCTATAACTACTCAAGCTGAAGCCACCCTCATTTACTGACAATAAATATGTTAAGACTCTTCACACCAGATCTTTTCCACTCCAGGGTCATCTTCTTCAAATGTATTGCCTTCTCGTACCACCAATCTGATCTTCTAATTCACCTGATTAGAATATTTCCTTTAGTCCAGTAGCCCTTGAGATAAAATTCACACACCATATCAAGGGATATTTTTTCATTTCACCCCCGCTGACGTGTTGTGCCTTGTTTATGATCAATTTTTAGTGTTGCCTTCCTACATTCTCTCTCTGTTCCTTAAAAATGTCACTCTCTTTGTCCTAGCTTAGGGCTTTTGCATGTGCTTCTCCCTTTGCTGGAACCTAACCCATCTGCCTGTTAAACCGGATATCCAGTGCATACAGAAGTCATTTCAGACTCATCCTCACCAACCTAGGTGTTGCCACGGTGCCCTTCACTTCCTCCCTCCGGGCACTTACCCTCTTGAATAGCAGTGCTGATGTAATTTCGGACCACCTCTCTGCACTGTTAGCTCCATGAAAGTGGATATTATTTTTGACCTTGTATATTGTCTTCTCTAGGAACACATGCTGCTCTGGGCTGATCAAAGGCTCTTAGTAAATAGTTCTGAATAAATGAATGAATGAATGATCTGGCTCTCTTCACAAAGAATTATATCTTTATGTTGATGGACCCAGATATGTCTATTTCTAATATGTTAGAATAATGCTAGCATTTATACAATAGGAATTATATACATATCATACAGGAGGGCATTGTCTCACAGCGGTTTATATGTGAGTACATGCATGTGTTTTACCCAGAGCTGAACAATATCAGTAATAGATTCTGATATTCTGGCACATGAAAGACTCTCAATAAATGTAATTTTTAATGAATGAATGAAAATGAGAACTAGCCATTGTTACTGTGAATTATGTCTGTTTCATGACAGGCCCAATTGTATCTCTTTTTTTAATATAATGCAATAATGACAGAATTTCTGTAATAGGAATTACACCCATAAAAATGGGAACCATTTTCTCACAGTGTTTTGTATGTATGTGCCCCTGCTTTCCCCAGAGGTGTACAATGCCCAGTAACAGAATTAGGAATCATATAGGTGGCAAAATGGATACTACCCATTGTACTCAGTGTTGCAAACCTGTGACCATTTTCTCTTGGAGGTTATTGATGTAGGTACTCAATGGCAAGTCCTCTTTTTGGAATAAGGTTCTGCTAAGGTGCATTAAGGTGAATTCCTAAATAGAAGCCACAGTTTCCTCTTTGAATATTTCCTCAGTTCCTTGCAGAGAGGAGTGTAAGTCAGCACAGTTAGGAATCTTTATCGCTGCTGCTGCCTTCTCTCTCTGATGACTCTGTTCTCTTGCAGCCCTCTTCTGAGTAGAGTAGAGGAAATTGCGAGGCCTTGGTTGAAACTGATTAATATCTCTTTTACTTCCTCAGTGGTAGACAGCAGCTATTGCTAGGTAGTACAATGGAGGAGAGGCAGTGGGGAAGCAGAACCTGTGGCGGAAGAATGAGGCATGAGCCTGAGAGGCAGCGCTTGTGCTGGTAAGAAATTGCCCTGCCCTGAAAGCAGTACTGATATAAGAGGTAATCATTGCATCCATATGTGCTCTGGAGGAGAAGCCCTTTGAAATGAGACTAATTAAGTGAGCCTTTAGCAGGCCTTGGTGATCAGAATACAGATGATCTCTTTGCTGTATTTTCTTGTGTATGTTGTATATCTGAATGTTGTGTATTAATATTTCTTGGGAAGAGTTTCTTGTTTTCAGAGGATTTGTTTATTTGCTCGGTGCTGCTCCACAGCACATGTTGTACTTCCCTTTCAGAGACAGTAGCAGTGTTTGTTATGTTTCATTATTATTTCTTTGTTAATATGCTTGCTTCAAGCTCCCCCCCCATATATATATGCTATTATTGCCTACCAACTTTATTTTTTAGCTTCTTAGCAATATGCCTGCATCTTGTCTGATGCTGCCTTTCAGTGCACAGGCTTATAACTGGTAAAAGGGAAATAAAGCCAAAAAGCTCCTCATAATATTATGGGAGGAATATACCTACTTCTGTATCAACTGCTGTTAAAAGGCAAATGCGTCTTTTGATAATGTATGTACAGGAAAATCGATTGATTCTCTGAGGGAACTGTCCACAATTAAGGTGTTCAGTACCATTAAAGACAGTTGTGGACATCACACAAATAAAAACACTTTATTTCAATTCTAGAACTGTTCTTTCTCTGTTTATTATAAAAAAGTAAGCATTTTATCAAAATTGTTCTCTATTCATTTTATTTTACTTTTTTGGCATCTAAAGTCATCTTTTCCTTTGCTTAGAGCTTTTTTATAACTTGTAATTACTTGCTACTGTCCCTCTAGATTAGAGATTGTGTATTTTGGCTTTGAAACGTGTATTAAATTGGTGCAAAGGGCTGATTTTGTCTTTCCATAGCTCGAGCGTGTGATCACTTCCATAGATTTATTTAATTTATTTTTTGTGTGGGAGAAGATATTGATTTAAATTTTTATTTATTGCAGAGTACCAGGGGGTACTAAAATTTATTAAGAAGTTTACTTCTCTCTCTCTCTTTTTTTTTTTTTTTTTTTTTTTTTTTGCATTTTATTGAACTTTACAATTTGTAAAGTGCTTTCCTCTGGAACTCTGGTTTATAATTATATGCAGCATGATGCCCTCCAAAGTTGTAGAGAGTGGTCAGACAGCTGTTTCTAATGGTAAGTGAAGCGAAGGGTAAAGAAATGGCAAACAAGGGGGAAGGAGAAATGGGGAGTTACTAATCAATAGGCATTACAAGTCAAGCAAGGTAATAAGCTTTGGGTATCTGCTGCACAACACTGTGCATGTAGTTAGTAATAATGTACACAAACAATTTGTTGAGAGAAAAATCTCATGTTAAGTGCTCTTACCACAATGAGAGAAAATAAACAGCAAAAAGTAGTTAATATTAATAATAATGATACTTATGTATGTATTATTCCCAGAGTTATATATATTATCTCAAACTTAAAAACACAGATATTATTTCCATTTTGCAGAAAAGACACGGAGGCTCGGTGAACTGAATTACTTGCATGAATTCATAGAGCTAGTGAGTGGCATTTTGGGGGATGGTAAGGAGAATAACTAAAATATTACACTACTCAGCAAAGCACAAGAGCTTGTCACAGATTAATAATAGTCTAGTTTCTTCCTGAGAAGCAGAAATTACATAGTATTTGTTTTAGGAAAAAAACCCAATATGTAATAGCACAACTTTTAGTTGCTTAGTTAATATTGATAAATGTGACTACTCATACTTAGTACAGAATTTAGCAAAATATCTTTAAATAATAGTGACACAATTAAGGCATGAAGCAGTCTTTTGGGGACAATTATTTGGGTCTTACAGAAGTTCAAAATTTTAATGTGGCATATTGGAAGTCGTTTATAAAGCTCAAAGCATCTTTCAGTTTGCCTTAAGCTCTCAGATCTGAGTTCACACATTTAGCAATCACATGTGTGCTTTCAGCTGGTACTACTACACTACTGTCTATTCATTCTTAGTTTATGCACCACCCTCATGCCTTCATTCATCCTTTTAATTAATTAATTAATTAATTTTTTTGAGACAGAATCTCACTCTGCCACCCAAACTGGAGTCCACCCAATGCTGGGCTGGAGTGCAGTGGCACAATCTCAACTCACTGCAACTCCATCTTCCAGATTCAAGCCATTCTCCTGCCTCAGCCTCCCATGTAGCTGGGATTGCAGGTGCATGCCACCACACCCGGCTAATTTTTTTTGTTTTTTTTTGGTAGAGACAGGGTTTTACCCTGTTGGCCAGGTTGGTCTTGAACTCCTGACCTTAAGTGATCCGCCTACCTTGGCCTCCCAAAGTGCTGGGATTACAGGTGTGAGCCGCCACACCCGGCCTCCATTCTTCTTTATTTTTCATCATTCCTTCCATTTTAGTTTTTCTTTCATTTATTTCAGTAACAAAAGGCCTAGTTTCCAAGTCATTGCCTGACACTCCAGCACTAACATGTATCTCTTTCCTTTATGAATCGTGGAATTCCTTTGACTCTGGGGAAACACACACACACACACACACACACACACACACACACACACACCCACCTAGATACCTTTTTAATTACTGTTACAGTAGTGCTTGTCTTATGAATTAGAAGCATCTTTACTAACAAAATGAAGCTGTTGAAAATACCCTTACAAATTTTGGCTTTTTAAATAGCTGCAAAAACTACCAATTATAAAGGAAGATTGTTATTACAATGGGAAATAATATAGTAGTTCTTAGCGTAACTTGGGAAGTCAATTTTGATAGCAATTACAGTGACAATGTGTGTTTAAAAAATGATATGAGTGGCCGGGAGGAGTGGCTCATACCTGTTATCTTAGTGCTTTGGGGGACAGAGGCTGGCAGATCACCTGAGGTCAGGAGTTTGAAACCAGCCTGGCCAACATGGTGAAACTCTGTCTCTACTAAAAATACAAAAAAGTTAGCCAGACATGGTGGCAGGCATCTGTAATTCCAGCTACTTGGGAGACTGAAGCAGGAGAATTGCTTGAACCTGGAAGGCAGAGGTTGCAGTGAGCCGAGATCACGTCACTGCACTACAGTCTGGGCAACAGAGTGAGACTCCGTCTCAAAAAGAAAAAAATATGTATATGAATAATTGCAATCAGTTGTTCAAATAGACTAATTTGGGGAAGATATTTTTATATAACTGCAGAAAACACTTTTTAAAATCTAACTTTATCATATCTTACATAGTATTGTAGTCACGCATGCATGTATTTTATCTCCTTAAGTGGATCATATCCCTTTGGAAGACAGAGATAATATCTCAGTGTTTATACAGTTGACCCTTGAGCAACCTGAGGTTAGGGACACAGACCTCTTGTGTGGTTGAAAATCCTTTTTTTTTTTTTTTTTTTGAGACGGAGTCTCGCGCTGTCGCCCAGGCTGGAGTGCAGTGGCCGGATCTCAGCTCACTGCAAGCTCCGCCTCCCGCGTTTGCGCCATTCTCCTGCCTCAGCCTCCCAAGTAGCTGGGACTACAGGCGCCCGCCACTTCGCCCGGCTATTTTTTGTATTTTTTAGTAGAGACGGGGTTTCACTGTGTTAGCCAGGATGGTCTGGATCTCCTGACCTCGTGATCCGCCCGTCTCGGCCTCCCAAAGTGCTGGGATTACAGGCTTGAGCCACCGCGCCCGGCATGAAAATTCTTGTTTAACTTTTGACTCCCCCGAAACTTAACTATTAATAGCCTACTATTGACCAGATGCCTTACTAATAACAGAAATGCTCAATTCACACATATTTTTTGTTATGTGTATTTCATATTATATTATTATAATAATGTAAGCTGCAGAAAATAAAACGTTATTAAATAACCAGGAAGATAAAATATATTTATTCATTAAGTGGAGGTGATCATCATATAGGTCTTCATTCTCATTGTCTTCACATTGAGTAGGCTGAGGGACAGGAAGAAGGGGAGGAGTTGATCTTGCTGTCTCAGGGGTGTCAGAGGTGGAAGAAAATCTGTGTACAAGTGGACCTGATTAGTTCAAACCCATGTTGTTCAAGGGTCAACTGTACAAGTCTTTCGAAGTTCTCCCAATAAATGTATACCAAATAAATGAATTCATGAATCTAGCCAGCATACCTTCTTTAACTTCAAAACTGTTTTGATAGTAGTGGTCCTAAATTAATCCTATTAGTTCTGTTTAAAAAGATTTCCCAAGTATATAACAAACACTAGGCATGTTATGAGATACAAATCAAGCAGGCTTTTCCACGATCTACTTAGACTGCCATAATGATCATAATGATACTATAACAAAAGCGTTATTACTACCATTTTATTACTGGAATATTGTGGCTTAGATAGGTTAAATAATATTTGCAGAGCCTACAGTTGAAAGGTGAAGAGCTGAAATATGTTCACAGGCCTTCGACTCTAAAGTTTTGTTTTTTTCAGTTACACTATACTTGAGTGAAAAGAGGATACCATGAACAATCTGGAATGCTAAAGCCCATTAGAGCAATTGTTTTTGGTGTGTGTGTATACCTAATAAATGCTAATGATAAATTCACTTTGGCAGGTCAACAAAATCTAATTTGGTAGAGTCAATCCAGTACTATTCACATTTGCTAATTAACAAAGCTTTTGCTTTTTAGACAGCAAAGCCAGACCGGTGACTAGGAAGTTATTAGTCTAGAATAGGCCAGGACATGGCTGTCAACAGACTTTACTTTGAACATAAAGGACAATTACTGTGAATTTGCCCATATCTAATTAACAAAGTTTTAGAAAATCAGTCCTCACTACTGAAATATTAACCATCACTTCACTAAGGAATAAACGTATTTCAAGTACATTTTTAAAATTCTGAGTAGGAAAATCAGATCTTAGTTTTTACTTTATGCTTTAGGTGTTCTTTCATTGTTAAGTATTCATTCATTCACTCATGGATTTATTCAGCAGATATTTATCATGCACTTACAAAATATGCATTCGGTGTTACTCATTTCTTCAGAGGGTTGGTGAGATAGAAAAAGAAAGCAAATAAGGTACAGTAGTGAGGCAGATATCATTAAAACTTGAGTCTCTAGAGAGGACGAAAATATTTTGACGAGGATTTAAACCTCTACAATATAGCTTGAGAAGACTGAGCAAGCATCCACATTTTTGTGATTTTAATTTGTTCCATATGATCTCATTCCTATTTGCCAAAAAACACGCACACATGTGACATACACATGTGTACACACACATTCCTGTGCTTATAATATCAAACTTTGATTCTGACTATTTCTATAGTCATCCTACTTTTCATCCCTTTCCCTCTCCTTCTTTTATCCTTCTGTTCTTTTCTCCTTTCCCATAGATTACTAATATTTATTGAGTGCTGCTATGTACTAGGCACTATGGTAGGCACTGGGGCTATGTGAAGACTTGTTATCAAGGAGTTCAAAATTTTCTTGGGGAGATTGACAGGTGAACAAGTAATTACAGTCTAATGTGAAAAAAAGATAATAGTTACATTAAAAAAAATAAATAGTTTTTGATGGGAGAACAGGGGAGGGGACACATATTCTACTTTAGGGAGATGGAAACCAGAGGAGTGATGCTTATGATGGATCTTGAAGCTCAGCGATAATTCTTTAGGAAAGATGATAATATCAATCTGTATAACAAGAAATATGTGGCATTAGGAAAAAAGTCTATCATTCAGAGACTTGTTTTGTCATTATTATTAGTAATTGCAGTGATTCTTTGAAGAGAGGTTTGAAAATTATATTCCTAGGTCAACTTATTCCCAGGAGCATGTCACAAATAAAGGGTGATAACAAGAAATGACACCTCATCCACTGTAGAAAATTTTTCACAGGTCAAATTAAATGAGTTTTCCAATTTTCATAGATAATAACATGCTTGTGGAAGCTGTTGAATAAAGAGACAACAGAGTGTTTTCACTGATGTGTGTTTATGAGAGAACAAATGCATTAACTTAAATCTTACCCCAACAGCATAAAACCTTCAAGTCTAAGAAGTATCACCCAGATTTCAGAATAAAACAGGGAATTCTGAATCGAAATATTTAAGAACTCTTGAAAACTGATGAAAAAATATACCTAATGTTTTAAAAAGTTTGCATCAATAACCTATTATCACAGGTTACTATATTATAAATTTTTATAACTTCATGTATTCCTGATTCCTCAATATCCCCACAAACAGGCTGTGAGCTGTCAAACAACTGGGTACATCTGTTGATAAGGTTGGTCCCTGCCACAAATTCCTTATCTTGACCTCCCCTATGACCTCGTGTCATTCAATCACAAAAATAAAATCCCCTCCTGCTTTTTGCTTGTACTTCATCCCAACCCTCAATAAAGGCACTTGCCCTCGGGTCCTCACTGCCTCTGTAGTCTCTCCAACTGCTTCCTGCTTGATTGATCCTGCTCCCCTGGAGCTCCTCCCATATAGCTGCTGGTGTGGTGTGCCTTGCCTCCTGTCTCTAGTACTTGTAAATGTAATAAATCTTGTAATTTCCTATGCCTCCCTGAGCATAATTTCTGTGGCTGGTTGGAATGAGCCTTAAAATCCCCATAAGTGGAATTTATTCCCCCATTTACAGTACAGTTACTGATTTCCAGTCTTAAAAGGAAGGTTTATAGGCTGGAGAACATAAAAAAGGAAAAAAGAGCAACAAAACATCATCATCAACACACACAAAGAGAGAAAAAGCAAACAACAAAATCAGTCCATGGCCTATGCACAATTTGCCTTACGAAATGAAATAGCACACCCAGTTATAAAGTTGATAGGAAGATGTTCTAGCTATCTGCCTTTTCCCCTAAGTTGTCTGAACCAAGTGGAAGACAAGCAATGTCAATATCACTCACTCATGTCTAACATTGACTTTCTTGAGGCAAGCTTTTGGATGTGTTCGTTTTCCCTGCCTTTACTCCCACCACCAGTCCTTGGATGTTTTTCACATTTCACTGATGGATGTTTTTCACATTTCACTGATTCCCAAAATAAAACCTTATCTAAGTTCTGGAAATACAATGTTGATGAAAGAAGGCATCACGATTGCTATCTTTACAGAGTATAGTGGGTGAGACATAATAACAAAGTGAATGAGCTAAGAAATATGTAATTACTAACAGCAAGACATACACTGAAGTAAAAACATTTGGTGTGAGAAAATGGGAGTGATTATTTTTGATCTCAATAAGGAGCTGGTGAATAACACTTGTGAAATATTTCCAGAAATAATCAGTAGAAATTATAGAAGTCATATTTTATGGCTAGAAAGAAATAAACTAAAGATAAACAAAAGTTAAATTGAAAATATCTAAATTGCAAAAATTAAAAAATACATTCTTAAAGTATTTGATCAGATATAAGATATTGACATGAAAAAACAAATATATCTTGTATTTTGATTTTCAAACCAAAGATTTAGAAAAGAAAAAACCCCAGAAGGCTCAAGGGAAACAGGCAGGATGAAACTATGAAATTAGAGTTGAAATGAAAGAATTAGAAAATAGAAGAAAAGAATGGATTGAGTAAACATATCTTAGAGAAGACTCTCTGGAGGATCAATAAAATAGTGAGGTACTAGTAATAGAAAATGAAAAATCATTTCTCATTGGGAATAATCAAAATAATTTGAATTCATGAAGTGAGATGCCACATTCATTTATCAAATCAGCGAAATATAATCAAGGAAATGCATAAAATTGATAATGCTTTGGTAGATGGGTGACTTTTGTTTCTTCTCATTGAGAATACATGATGGTACACAGCCTTTCTAGACACAGGTTTACAATACATATCAAAAAGCTTACAAAGGCAAAGATGTTTAGTTTGTTGATTTAATTCCATACTATTCATTAATACTACAGATAAATCAAAAAGGACTGTTATTTATATTCAAGATGTTCACTGCAATTTTATTCACACTAATGAAAACTTGTAAGCTAGGTGTTCAAAAACAATGAAAGAACTAAGTAAAATATTGTAAAATAATGAAATGTGATAGTGGTATTGCCAATATTTTTACAAGTAAATTTAGTAATCTAAAAATAAATTACATTTATAATGAAAAATATAGAAATAGAGTGTGATTTCAAGTATATTGACTAGACTAAAAAAGCCATATGGGATAATTTCTTATTGGTAGAACCAATAATAATGACTTTTAAAATTCTTTGTACTTTTCAGTATTTTCTAGAAATTTTTGAGAATTATTGACAACTTTCTTTATTGTGAGAAAGTAATATTCATTTCAGTCTGTATTCCCTTCAAATTTTTCTATATTTCAGAGAGGACCCAAAGTTTAACTCTATCCAGATGAGAACCTAGCAAATGTCATGCATGAGGTGTTTAATATATCAGATCCAGTGACGGTGAGGTCAGAAGTGGTCCAGCTGAACTTGAGAGTGATCAGACCATGATTTGCATCACAGGGCCTTGTCCACAGAAGAACTGGGACAGGCTTGCCTGAAATCCACCGGATACCAACAAGCCTTCTAGAAAAGTGACACAAGTAGTTTTAAAATAATGGAGCAAAAAGTACGTTAGACTAGAATACGCCATCTGCCACTTTGATCTTTGTCCTGAACAGGATAACGTAGTCTTAAAATGAGTAAGTCTACAATTAAAATAAGAATACAGTTGCAATTAATCAAGAATGCTATTGCAATTGTAGACTTACAATTGCAAGTATACAATTAAAATAAGAATAATTAAACAAAATTTTATTTTCTCTTTACCGTCTGCAAGATAGGAAAACCAAGCCTGAGGAGAATGGTTTCAGTGACAACATTGGCTGTGGAATTTGTGGTGGTGGCAGCATCATTGGCTAATGAATGAGGGTCATTGTTCCATTTCAGTCAGTTCTCTTAACACTCTGCTCTACTGCCTCATAGTTGTTTTTACTCTTTGCCAGAAATAGAAATTTAGATCAAATCTTTCCCTGATAAGGAAATAGAAATGTAAATAGAATCTTTGCTTGCAATCGAGATAGGAAAAGTGTGGTATTCTGTATTTTGCTGTTTTAATAATAATATTTAAAATAATGCTCAGATTCAGTGGTTTAATCTGTGATTAAACATCCCATAGCTTTCTAGAATTCAGTGGTTAACTTGTGACAAAGCATTCCATAGATTTGAGGGCTTCAATGGATGGTTTTGTCTTTGTTTATTAACCTAGCAACTAAAATACTGCCATTAGTTAGAAGATGACCTGATTATTTATTTTTCTTAAGATGTTTTTCCATAGCAGATAACTGAATGTGTGCTGTTCATAAGTATTAAATATCAATTTTGCAAAGCTCAGGAATGGTAACATAAAACTTCTATAAATGTCAATCCTTCCTTATCTTTTGGAAATTCATGGCCCTAATGTTCTAGAAGCAGTGTTGCACACTTTGGAGATGGATTGCCTAGGTTTAAATCCTGATGCTACAAGTTGTTCACTGTAGACCTTGTAGACCTTGAACAAAACACATATTCTCTCTGTCCCTCAGCCCTCATCTGTTTAATGAGGATTTAGTACCCTTAAATTTTAGAATTGTTGTAAGGATTAAATGTGTGAATGTATGGAGAGCATGTAGAAGACTGGCATATGTAAAAATTTCATTATTATCATCATTATTATACAGTGAAATAAATTGATTAAATAGTTGTTCCACTGCTAACCTAATTTTTAAATTTATACCATCTCAACTCAGGTGATTTTTCCTAAACATTATATAATCTCTGCTTTCCGGATGAATGTGTTTGAAATTTATGTGCTCTTTCTGCTCCACTTATACCTGTGAAATTGGCAAAACTGTAAGAGTATCAGATGGATGTGAATATTCATTCACAGGAGCTTTGGCCTTGCCATGAATTAAAGTAGCTTTTATGTATTGATCTACTAACTTGGCTGTCCCTGATCAAACAACATTGTTTTCCAGTAGAGCTACTTATTTATGTGTGGTCTAATTCTCCAGCTATCAAAGCTTCATGTAATGCATGTAGCTTGTGCCTGCTGTTAAGTACATGCTCATGTGAGACCACATGCCTCTATAATCATAGTGTCGATGTTAGTAATGATGCTTCAATTAACAAGGAATAACTCAAAAAGTCAAGTGTCTGGAGTGGGAGTAGAAGTTTAAGAGGGAGAGAGAAAGAAGATTATACAAAAATCTTTTGGTTATAAGATTTCTGGTTATTTACTAAATAACAGTTCATACATTAGAAAAATTCTGCATTGAGCTATTGCATAAGAAATAAATTTGTTTATTTACTGTAACTTGGGGGTTTGTTTACTATATCCACGGGCATTCTTCTAAGCTATGACCAGCAGTATTTAGAGCCATGGGATTTGAAGTTTGGAGTGAGTAAAGATACAGAAGAACACAGGTCTGATGACTGAGTCTCAAGACTCCAGTATCGAGAGTATGGAAAAGGAAGAGGATAGAATAAAGGAGGCCAGAAATTTCTGCTGGTGTTTGGAAATCAGAGTTTGTAGTAATATGGAAGCCAAGTGAAGACAGTGTTTCAAGGGTGAGGAAATGGTCACCTGTATTAAACTCTGCCATGCAGCAAAGTAGGAAGAGGACAAGGAAGTGTCCATTAGGTTTGTCCATTAGGTTTGGCCACTGGGAACATGAACAAGAGAAGTGATGTGGATGAAAGCCCCATGGACTGATCTAAAGAGAAGAAGAGAAGTAAGTAGGAAAAAGTGAGCAGACAAATGGGGTGATCGCTGGAAGGATGGGAGAGTGAGGGAATCCTTTTTATATGCATGGTATAATTTTATTGTGTTAATATGCCGATGGGAACACAGAGAGAAAAACTGATGCAGGAGAAAGCTCCCAAAATATTCCTCATGTAGCTGAGGCTACAGTGTGAAATTGTATGATTCTTTTTGATAGCAAAAGCATTTGATGATATGTATTAATATTCTTACCTCAGTTTAACTAAAGAAAAATATATCCACGTATAGTACTATGTTTTTCCAATCATATTCTCTAATTTAAAACAAAAGTATATCAAGTATAAAAATGTAACTCTATCTGGCCTCTACAGACATCCAATCCTATTTGGTCAAAGATAGGTCCAGTCAAAGATAACTGCTGTTGACAATTTATTGTGTATTCTTCCTTGTTTTTTTGCTAGGCATGTGTGTAGACATGTATTTTATTTATATACATATGCACACATCCATGGAATTAGAAAAGCATGGATTATTTTATACATTGTGTCCTATAGCTTCCTTTTCACTTATTCTGTCTGTATCTTTCCTAATTTGTACACAGAGGTTTGATATTTTTATTGGCTAATAGTACATATTATACACATTCTATATTTATTTAATCATTAACCTACTGACAGATTATTGATATTTTTGAGCCAGTCTCTTCTATCAATTTATACTTTTCCACATTTTTCATGACAACACGGTTTTTCTCAAATCAAAAACCAGGTAATTATAAGCTGCAGACAGTAGTAGGTTTTTTAGCAGTTCTGAATTTTGAAGATTTTTTTTTCTTCTTCTGACATTAGAAATAATTGAATGGCATGATAGTGTGGTAAATCCTCTAGTTCATTATTTTCTATGTAATAAGATACTTCACTTTCTTTACCATCTTTACCCAATTTATCTCCTTCATAGTCTACTTTCCTATCATTATATCATTGTGAACCTCGGGTTGAACTTTCTGACACAGGTAAGTGAACAGGTAAGTAAACAGCAACCTTCTCGCTGGAAGAAGTTAGAGTGAAGGGAGACAGAACAAAGTGGTGCACTCAGGGACACAGAAAATGAAGATGAGGAATCAGCAAAGGTGCAGCTGAAGATTAGCAGCTGCTGTGCTGTCCTTATGTGGGGTACTTTTTTCCTAGTTACCTCCAAGGAGAGAGGTACCAGAAATGTGAGGATAAGTGTTTTCAGGTGCCAATATTATGTTTCTTTGCCTGATTAGTACCAAAGCAGGGAAGTGGAATTGTCCTGGTCAGATCACAGAGAGGAGGAGTGTTTTAGTCCTAGTGTTGATACATGTTGGCCAAGAAGAACAGTGCACAAATTGAATAAACATTTTAAAGGGTTTACATATAATAATAAAAGTTTGTGTTGCTGAAAGTTCAAAAAGATACACCTGACCTCAGACTAGATTAAGATCTTAAAGCAACTTGGACCTAGTCATTTATATCTTAGAATGCACAACAGTGATTGAGTTGTTTGCCTTATTCACTATTTTATTAATTTTCATGATCCTGAGGCATGCAGCTGTGAATAAGAGGGCCTTCTGCCTAGAGGTAGGGCTGTTTTCCCCACAGCTGTCACTGATGCTGCTAACATGACCCTCTCCATTTGGGCCATGTCTTCTTAAGAATCACAAAGATTAAGAAAAGGACTGAGAGGGCTTTCTCTGCATCTCACCAGGTTTCAGAGGAAACTCTCCCATCAGTTAATCAACATTGTGACAGTTGAGAACCTGTCATGTGCAAGAGGCAGTATCAATCAGGCAAACTGAAACAGTA
The DNA here is from genome assembly GCF_008728515.1 of Papio anubis. NCBI lineage: Eukaryota > Metazoa > Chordata > Mammalia > Primates > Cercopithecidae > Papio > Papio anubis. The sequence goes on from NC_044990.1 coordinate 39,791,269, forward strand.
CAAGACATACTCTGTTCCTACCCTAAGTGATTTGTAGGACCATGAGCTACAGACATGAAGAAATAGAGTGCACAGGCTGCAAGCAGTAATGAGAAAGTCCAAATGGGTTTAGCAATATGTGCTTCAAGGTTCTAAGAGTGGCAAGATTCCTGTCAGCTGAGCAAACCATGCATAGTTTTCAGAGGAGGTGCAATTGGTATTGGACTTGAAGCTTCCTTAGGTGGAGACTGTATTTCTGGAACAGCTTTTATTTAAGCCTCTTTCTATTTTGGCATCTGTACACTTTGAAACTTGCAAAGTAGTACATGCACATTAAAAATTAAATAATACAAAAGTTTATATAGTAAAAAGGGAAAATTGCTTTTACCCTACACTTTGCTAAAGAAACCACTATGAACAGGTGAGGTGCAGCCTTCCACAAATTTGTTATGTACAAGGAGATGAAGTCCCTCCGCGTGGCGCGTGCATGTGCACGCGCGCACACACACACGCAACTTCTAGTAATAATATGTCTGAGGTTAAGAGAGGGCCCTTAATACCCCTCCATCCTTTACTCTAATTCTGTCTGATAAGAAGACAAATTAGGAGCACAGCTTTTCTCTAGAAGCCTTGCTCCTTCTCAAAAACAGGTCTCTCAGGGCTTTCAACTTTCTACCCAAACCACATTTACCCAACTAGGCTCAGTCACTTTTTTGCTCAGGAGAGATTCTGCTCCGAAGGCTTAAGGGGATTAGGCATAAAACTAGAAGACAGTGTGCTCTCTGAGCCAGGCACATCACATCGAGAGAACAAAGGGCTTTTCAGGTCCAATTAACAACTGATCCCACTAGCAGGCAATGAGATCCAGTGACTTGAAGTCTCCTCTCTCTCTCTCACCAAACACTTTTCCTGGAGAAGTGTGACAGGGACAGAGGAGAAAGAACAGAGTAAGGAGAATGGAGTAAGTGTTCACTCCCATACTGCTCCCTTGAGAGCATAGAGAGGTTTCCCGTCCTCTAGACAGGATGTAGGATGAGAATATAGAATGAGTAAGAACCCTCATCACCCTGCTGGGGAGGAGTCATCAAAGTAACTGTCCTGTGAACCAGTCACTGCCTTCTCTGCTGAGGGTGAGGTCTTGTGGGGAAGAGAAAGAAAGCAGGTGGTGTGGCCTAACCTATCTATCAACTCAATCTCTAGATAAACAGACTGATGATATTTGCTAGGAGGAAAAGAACTTCTTTCCCCTGAATGCCCTCAACAGGATGTCCCTGGCTGAAAGATTTCTCATAGTTAATAAAGCCAGAATGTTTAGGTTTATGAGATGTAGCTTGCTGGCGAATATCATGTATGCTACATAATTTTCTAGGGTATAAATGGAGATGTCTCATAAATTAAATGCTCTCAATAGAGTGGGAGGTAATAACCTGCAGATGCCTACTTAGAGGACTCATCTATCATTCTGGTCCAGAGATCATGCATCAGATGTGGTGAGGAAGGACTAGGGGAGTCATGTGACATGTCTCAGCCCTTAATATGGTTTGTTCATCTGTGTATTTTTTAAATTACTAGTAAAGTTTGACTCTGGGAATTATCTCTGATTTCTGTGAGTCTGATTTGACCATCTGATCTTGTGTGTTATGTCTCTTGCACATGTACTTCTGCGACTTTCATCTTTTACGCAATAGCGGATAGTCTTCCAACTTGAATGTGTGGAAGTATATTATGGATCAGATCTCAGACCTACAAAATCATAATCTGAATTTTAACAAGTCTCAGGTGATTTGTATACATAATATAATAAAGTATGAGAAGCACTGTCATAGTGACTCTCACCCTCCTGCTATACTCCCATTTTTCAGTAGCAGAACCTCTTGACAGTGTTACCGTCACTACTTGCGTGTAACTGCTTTCTTACCTTCTATGTCCTTTCCAGCACAATACAGTCTGGCTTTTGTTGCTTCTTGTCAAAGTAATCTAGCACTTTTTTAAAATCAGAATTTGATCCAACTGATTGCCCTTCCTTTTTGAATCATATTCTTCTCTTATTTTCTGTAACATTTCATTTGCCTGCTTTTTCTCTACACTCCTGTCTCTCCTTTCTCTCACCTTTTTATCTGTGAGTTGTGTAAATGTTGCAGTGCCTCTGGGATTATGTTTGGATCTTCTTCTCCATTTCTCCCTCTCTATCTTTCTGAATAACTTTATTTTGTGATACAGCTTTATAAAACACTTAAATATTGATTTTTCCAAATACATATCTCTGGCCCAGACCTCTCCTCTGAACTGTAGATATTTTTTTCAATTGTCAAACTTGACATATCCATTTGGATTTCTGATTGGCATTGCAATCTAGTGAACTTAAAATGAATCTCTAAATTTCACCTCTCTTCACCCCATCTAACATTCTTCTAGCCCAATTATTCATTATCACAGTTAGTGGCAACAATATTATCCACACAATTGCTATTCTACCATTGAAAGCCTTCTTTCCCTGACATTCCCATATTCATTTCAATCACATGACTAGTCAGTTACACTTCCAAAATACATCTCAAATCTGTCTACTTTTCTCCATTACCTCAGCCAACATCCAAATAAGGCCACGGTAGCTCTCACCTGAGCAACCACAGAAGTTTCCTAAGCAGCTTCTCTGATCGAGAACAATAGTTTGCTACTATTAACCAGTAGCCATGACAATATTCTAAAAATGTAAATTGGATATGCCACCCTCCTAATTATTCATCAGACCAGAGGTTTCTCTTTGAACAAAATCCAAACTCATTTCATGCCTTTCAATATTCAATGAAACTTGGCTCCCACCTACCTCTCAGAACCCATGTTTACTAATTTCCCTGGATTAATAACCTCCAGCTTTCCAGATCCCTTTCTGTTCTTAAGGAACACCAAATTATCTTCTACCCCAAGGCCTTTGAGTTTCTCTTTCCTTCCTGCATATAAAGATTCCTGCATATAAAGTTTCATGTCTACCAAGAAACAATCACAGACAAACACAGACACACATACATGCAAGTACACAGACACACACATATACAGAAAGAGATGCATAGAGACACATACATACACTGACACACAGATAAATACTGAAATATACACAGACTTGTATAGACACACACACAGACCCACACACACACACACACACACACATAACCCTAGTCTTTGTAGAATCAGCTTCTTTTTTTTTTTTTTTTTTTTTTTTAATTTATTTATTATTATTATACTTTAAGTTGTAGGGTACATGTGCATAGCGATGCAGGTTTGTTACATATGTACTTGTGCCATGTTGGTCACTGCACCTATCCAGCTCGTCATTCCCCTCAGGTATAACTCCCAATGCAATCCCTCCCCTCCCCCTCCCATGATAGGCCCCAGTGTGTGATGTTCCCCTTCCTGAGTCCAGAGTGATCTCATTGTTCAGTTCCACCTATGGTGAGAACATCTTGATTGTTGGTTTTCTGTTCTTGTGATAGTTTGCTAAGAATGATGGTTTCCAGCTGCATCCATGTGTCCTACAAAGGGCCTTAAACTCATCCTTTTTTATGGCTGCATAGTATTCCATGGTGTATATGGTACTTACATTGCTTAATCAATCTGTCACTGATGGACATTTGGAGTTGATTCCAAGTCTTTGCTATTGTGAATAGTGCTGCAATAAACATGCGTGTGCATGTGTCTTTATAGCAGCATGATTTATAATCCTTTGTTATATCCCCAGTAATGGGATGGCTGGGTCATATGGTACATCTAGTTCTAGATCCTTGAGGAATCGCCATACTGTTTTCCATAATGGTTGAACTAGTTTCAATCCACCAACAGTGTAAAAGTGTTCCCTATTTCTCCCACATCCTCTCCAGCACCTGTTGTTTCTGACTTTTGAATGATAGCCATTCTAACTGGTGTGAGATAATTGCTCCTCATTAATGATTTTGATTTGCATTTCTCCTGGTGGCCAGTGATGCTGAGCATTTTTTCATAAGTCTGTTGGCTGTATGAATGTCTTCTTTAGAGAAATGTCTGTTCATATCATGCCCCGCACTTTTTGATGGGGTTGTTTGTTTTTTCTTGTAAATTTGTTGTTGGAGTTCTTTGCTTGGGTTCTGGATATTAGCCCTTTGTCAGATGAGTAGATTGCAAAATTTACTGCTCCCATTCTGTAGGTTGCCTGTTCACTCTGATGGTAGTTTCTTTTTGCTGTGCAGGCTCTTTAGTTTAAAGAATTAGATCCCATTTGTCAATTTTAGCTTTTGCTGCTCTTGCTTTTGGTGTTTTGAACTGTGGTCTTTGCCCATGCTATGTCCTGAATGGTACTACCTAGGTTTTCCTCTAGGATTTTTATGGTAATAGGTCTAACATTTAAGTCTCTAATCCATCTTGAATTAATTTTCGTATAAGGAGTAAGGGAAAGGATCCAGATTCAGCTTTCTACTTATGGCTAGCCAATTTCCCAGCACCATTTTATTAAATGAGAATCCTTTCCCCATTTCTTCATTTTTGTCAGGTTTGTCAAAGAATCAGATGGCTGTAGATGTGTGGTATTATTTCACGGGGACTCTGTTCTGTTCCATTGGTCTATATCTCTGTTTTGGTGCAGTACCATGCTGTTTTGGTTACTGTAGCAGCCTTGTAGTATAGTTTGAAGTCAGGTAAGCGTGATGCCTCCAGCTTTGTTCTTTTTGACAGGATTGTCTTGGAGATCACGAGGGCTCTTTTTGGTTCCATATGAACTTTAAAAGCAGTTTTTCAATTCATTGAAGAAACTCATTGGTAGCTTGATGGGGATGGCATTGAATCTATAAATTACCTTGGGCAGTATGGCCATTTCCTGATATTGATTCTTCTATCCATGAGCATGGTATGTTCTTTACATTTGTTTTGTGTCCTCTTTTATTTCACTGAGCAGTGGTTTGTAGTTCTCCTTGAGGTCCTTTACATCCCTTGTCAGTTGGATTCCTAGGTATTTTATTCTCTTTGAAGCAATTGTGAATGGAAGTTCATTCATGATTTGGCTCTGTGTTTGTCTGTTATTGGTGTATAAGAATGCTTGTGATTTTTGCACATTAATTTTATTTATCAATGAGACTTTGCTGAAGTTGCTTATCAGCTTAAGGGAGATTTTGGGCTGAGATTAATGGGGTTTTTCTAAATATACAATCATGTCATCTACCAAACAGGGACAATTTGACTTCTTCTTTTCTAACTGAATACCCCTGATTTCTTTCTCTTGCCTAATTGCCCTAGCAGAACTTCCAACACTATGTTGAATAGGAATTGGTGAGAGAGAGCATCCTATCTTATTGCCAGTTTTTCAAAGGGAATTTTTCCAGTTTTTGCCCATTCAGTATGATATTGGCTGTGGGTTTGTCATAAATAGCTCTTATGATTTTGATGCGTTCCATCAATACGAATTTATTGGCGTTTTTAGCATGAAGGGCTGTTGAATTTTGTCAAAAGCCTTTCTGCATCTATTAGGAATAATCATGTGGTTCTTGTCTTTGGTTCTGTTTATATGCTGGATTATGTTTATTGATTTAGAATGTTGAACCAGCCTTGCATCAGGGATGAAACCCCATGATCATGGTGGATAAACTTTTGATGTGTTGTTGAATCCGGTTTGCAGTATTTTTATTGAGGATTTTTTGCGTGATGTTCATCAGGGATATTGGTCTAAAATTCTCTTTTTGTTGTGTCTCTGCCAGGCTTTGAGTATCAGGATGATGTTGGCCTCATAAAATGAGTTAGGGGAGGATTCCTCTTTTTTCTATTGATTGGAATAGTTTCAGAAGGAATTTTGAACTCACTCCTTACATACCTCTGCTTCAGAAATTCAGCTGTGAATCCATCTGGTCCTGGACTTTTTGGTTGGTAGGCTAGTAATTATTGCCTCTGGGAAACCACTATTGTGGTCTATTCAAGAGTTCAACTTCTTCCTGGTTTAGTCTTGGAAAGAGTGTAAGTGTCCAGGAAATTATCCATTTCTTCTAGGTTTTCCAGTTTATTTGCATAGAGGTGTTTATAGTATTCTCTGATGGTAGTTTGTATTTCTGTGGGGTCATTGGTGATATCCCTTTATCATTTTTAATTAGCGTCGATTTGATTCTTCTCTCTTTTAGCTTCTTTATTAGTCTTGCTAGTGGTCTGTCAATTTTGTTGATCTTTTCAAAAAACCAACTCCTGGATTCATTGATTTTTGGAGGGTTTTGTGTCTCTATCTCCTTCAGTTCTGCTCTGATCTTAGTTATTTCTTGCCTTCTGCTAGCTTTCGAATGTGTTTGCTCTTGCTTCTCTAGTTCTTTTAATTGCGATGTTAGAGTGTCAATTTTTGATCTTTCCTGCTTTCTCTTGTGGGCATTTAGTGCTATAAATTTCCCTCTACACACTGCTTTAAATGTGTCGAGATTCTGGTACATGTTGTATCTTTGTTCTCATTGGTTCAAGAACATGTTTATTTCTGCCTTCATTTCGTGATGTACTTAGTAGTCATTCAGGAACAGGTTGTTCAGTTCCATGTAGTTGAGCGGTTTTGATTGAGTTTCTTAGTCTGAGTTCTAGTTTGATTGCACTGTGGTCTGAAGACAGTTTGATATAATTTCTGTTCTTGTACATTTGCTGGTGCTTTACTTCCAATTATATGGTCAGTTTTGGAGTAAATGCGATGTGTAGTGCTGAGGAAAGAATGTATATTCTGTTGATTTAGAGTCTGGAAATTCTATAGATGTCTAATAGGTCTACTTACAGAGATGAGTTCAATTCCTGGATATCATGTTAACTTTCTGTCTTGTTGATCTGTCCTAATGTTGACAGTGGGTGGGCTGAAATTCTCCCCATTATTATTGTATGGGGTCTAAGTCTCTTTGTAAGTCTCTAGGACTTGCTTTATGAATCTGGGTGTAGCTCCTGTAGTGGGTGCATATATATTTAGGATAGTTAGCTCTTCCTGTTGAATTGATCCCTTTACCACTATGTAATGGCCTTCTTTGTCTCTTTTGATCTTTGATGGTTTAAAGTCTGTTTTTATCCAGAGACTAGGATTGCAACCCCTGCTTTTTGTTCTCCATTTGCTTGGTAAATCTTCCTCCATCACACTTTATTTTGAGGCTATGTATGCGTGTGAGATGGGTCTCCTGAATACAGCAGACTATGGGAATCTTGACTCTTTATCAGTTTGCCAGTCTGTGTCTTTTCATTGGAGCATTTAGTGCATTTACATTTAAGGTTGGGTGTTATGTTATTGAACTTGATCCTGCCATTATGATATTAACTGGTTATTTTGCTCGTTAGTTGATGCAGTTTCTAGCCTCGATGGTCTTTACATTTTGGCATGTTTTTGCAATGTGGTACCGGTTGTTCCTTTCCATGTTGAGTGCTTCCTTCAGGGTCTCTTGTAAGGCAGGCCTGGTGAAGTGACAAAAATCTCTAAAAGCATTTGCTTATCTGTAAAGGATTTTATTTCTCCTTCACCCCATGAAACTTAGTTTGGCTGGATGAAATTCTGGGTTGAAAATTAACTGCTTTAGAATGTTGAATATTGGCTGCTCTCTTCTGGCTTGGAGAGTTTCTGCCCGAAGATCTGCTGTGAGTCTGATGGGCTTCCCTTTGTGGGTAACCCGACCTTTCTCCTCTGGCTGCCCTTAGATTTTCCTTCATTTCTTTGGTGAATCTGGCAATTATGTGTCTTGGAGTTGCTCTTCTCGAGGAGTATCTTTGTGTGGCGTTCTCTGTATTTCCTGGATTTGAATGTTGGCTGCCCTACTAGGTTGAGGGGATTCTCCTGGATGATATCCTGAAGAGTGTTTCCAACTTGGTTCCATTTCCCCTCACTTTCAGGCACCCCAATCAGACATAGATTTGGTCTTTTTACATAATCCCATACTTCTTGCAGGCTTTGTTTCATTTCTTTTTCTTCTTTTTCTTTTGGTTTCTCTTCTGCTTCATTTCATTCATTTGATCCTCAATCGCTGATACTCTTTCTTCCAGTTGATGGTCGGTTACTGAAGCTTGTGTATTTGTCGCATTATTTCTGCGTGTCATGGTTTTTCATCTCTTTCATTTCGTTTATGACCTTCTCATTAATTAGTCTAGCCATCGAGATTCTTCCACTTTTTTTCCAAGATTTTTAGTTTCTTTCGCTGGAGTGCATTATTCACTCCTTTGGCTCATGAAATTTGATGGACTGAAGCCTTCTTCTCTCATCACAAGTCAAAGTCATTCTCCGTCCAGCTTTGATCCGTTGCTGGCGATGAGCTGCGCTCCTTTGCTGGGGAGATGCTCTTATTTTAGATTTCAGCTTTTTCTGCCCTGCTTTTCCCCCATCTTTGTGGTTTTATCTGCCTCTGGTCTTTGATGATGGTGATGCTGATGGGGTTTTGGTGTAGGTGTCCTTCCTGTTTGTTAGTTTTCCTTCTAAGAGTCAGGACCCTCAGCTGTGGGTCTGTTGGAGGTGCTTGAGGGTCCTCCAGACCCTGTTTGCCTGGGTATCAGCAGCAGAGGCTGCAGAAGATAGAATATTTCCTGAACAGCGAGTGTACCTGTCTGATTCTTGCTTTAGGCTTCCTCAGGGTGTACTCACCTGTGAGGTGTGGGGTAATCAGACTGCCCTAGTGGGGATGTCTCCCAGTTCGGCTACTCAGGGGTCAGGGACCCCACTTGAGGCAGGCAGTCTGTCCTTCTCAGATCTCAACCTCCGTGTTGGGAATCACTGCTCTCTTCAAGAAACTGTCCAGACAGAGTGGTTTTGCGTCTGCAGAAGTTTTCTGCTGCTTTTTTGTTGTTGTTGTTGTTGTTGTTGTGTAGCTGTGCCTGTCCCCAGAGGTGGAGTCACAGAGACAGGCAGGTTTCCCTGAGCTGCTGTGAGCTCCACCCAGTTGGAGCTTCCCAGCTTTGTTTACCTACTTAAGCCTCAGCAATGGTGGAAGCCTCCCTAGCCTGGCTGCTGCCTTCCGTAGATCACAGACTGCTATTACTTGCTTAATGAGGGGAGGCTCCATGGGCGTCGGACCCTCCCGGCCAGGTGTGGGATATGATCCTGGTGTGCCTGTTTGCTTAAAGCACTTAATATTGGGGTGGGAGTTACCCGATTTTCCAGGTGTTGTGTGTCTCCAGGTTCCCCTGGCTGGAAGGGATTCCCTTCCCCAAGCTTCCAGACTGGCCCGATGCCTGGCCCTGGCTCTGGCTGGTTGGGCTGCAGCAGCTGACCAGCACCGATCGTCCGGCACTCCCCAGTGAGATGAACCCAGTGCCTCAGTTGAAAATGCAGAAATCACCGGTCTTCTGTGTCGCTCGCGCCGGGAGTTGGAGACTGGAGCTGTTCCTATTCGGCCATCTTGCTCCGCCCAGAATCAGCTTCTTATTCTTTAGGTCTTATTTCCAGTGTCAAATCCTCAGAGTTGACACTGGAAATAATAATCCTAGTTCTAACATTTTTTAGTTGATTTGCTTAGATTGTCTAAAGAGAAAATGATTTAGCAACAATAAGGAAAATTTAAAGTCAGGTAATGTGATACCTCCAGCTTTGTTCTTTTTGCTTAGGAATTCTTTGGTTACTCAGGCCCTTTTCTGGTTTCGTATGAATTTTAGAATTATTTTTCTAATTCTGTGACAAATGAAATTAGTATCAAAGAGCATATACTTTTTGATAGAGATTGCATTGAATCTGTAGATTGCTTTGGGCAGTACGGTCATTTTAATAATATTCTTCCAATCCATAAACATGAGATATTTTTCCATTTGTTTGTGTCATCTACAGGTTCTTTCATCAATGTTTTGTACTTTTCCTTATACAGAGCTTTCACCTCCTTGGTTAAATATATTTCTAGGTATTTTATTTTTTGTAGCTATTGTAAATGGAATTGCACTCTTGATTTGGTTCTCTGCTTAACTGCTATTGGTGTATAGAAATGCTACTAATTTTTGTATGTTGATTTTGTATCCTGAAACTTTACTGAATTCGTTTATGAAATGTAAGAGTTTTTTGGTGGAGTCTTTAGTGTTTTCTGGATATGAATGCTTAAATAGAATACATAGAGTTAATCTGACTTCCTGTCTTCTAACAGGGATTTTTTTTTTTTTTAATCTTGCCTGATTGCTCTGCCTAAGCCTTCTGATATGATGCTGACTAAATAGGAATGGTAAAAGTGGACATTACTTGTCTTGTTTGAACAGCATGACGCTGGTGTAAAAATAGACACATAGATTAATGGAACAGAATGGAGAATCCAGAAATAAAGCTGCATATCTACAGCCAACTGATCTTTGACAAAGTAAACAAAAAACACACTGAGGAAAAGACTCCCTATTCAATAATAAATGATGCTGGGAAATAGGATTTCCATATGCAGAATAATGAAACTGAACCCCTGTATCTCACCATATACAACAATCAGCTCAAGATAAATTAAAGGCTTAAATGTAAGACTTGAAACTATAAAAATACTAGAATAAAACCTATACAACAATTAACTCAAGATAAACTAAAGGCTTAATGTAAGACCTGAAACTATAAAAATACTAGAATAAAACCTAAGGAAAACTCTTCTGGACATTGGACTAAATGAAGAATTCATGACTAAGACCTCAAAACCACAAGAAACCACAGCAACAAAAATAGATAAATGGGACTTAATTAAACTAAAAAGTTTCTTCACAGCAAAAGAAATAATCAACTGAGTGAATAGTCAGCCTATAGAATGGGCAAAAATGTTTGTCAACTATACAATCAACAGGGGACTAATTTCCAGAATTAATATGAATGTCAAACAACTCAACAACAACAACAACAGTAGCAGCAGCAGCAAATCAACTAACCCTATTAAAAAGTGGGCAGAGGACATGAATAGACATTTTTCAAAAGAAGATATACAAATGGCCAATAAGCATAAAAAATGTTCACCACCAATCACCAGAAAAATGCAAATTAAAACCACAATGAGATATCATCTTATACCAATCAGAATGGCAACTATTAGAAAGTCAAAAGTTAAAAGATTCTGGTAAAGATGTGAAGAAAATGGAATGCGGGGGGGCGGAGCAAGATGGCCGAATAGGAGCAGCTCCAGTCTTCAACTCCCAGCGCCAGCGACACAGAAGACCGGTGATTTCGGCATTTTCAACTGAGGTACTGGGTCTATCTCACTGGGGAGTGCCGGAAGATCGGGTACTGGTCAGCTGCTGCAGCCCCACTCAGCCAGAGCGAAGCAGGGCTGCAGGCATTGCTCTCACCTGGGAAGCCAAGGGGAAGGGACCCCTTTTCCTAGGCCAGGGGAACTGAGACACACAACACCTGGAGAATCGGGTAACTCCCACCCCAATACTGCTTTGAGCAAACAGGAAACACTCAGGAGACGCATCCCACACCTGGCTGGGAGGGTCCCACACCTTAATGAGCCTCCTCATTAAGCACACAGCAGTCTGTGATTCACTGCAAGGCAGCAGCTAGGTTGGGGAGGGGCTCTCGGCCATTGCTCAGGCTTAAGTAGGTAAACAAAGCTGGGAAGCTCTAACTGGGTGGAGCTCACAGCAGCTCAAGGAAACCTGCCTGTCTCTGCAGACTCCACCTCTGGGGGCAGCACAGTAAACACAACAGCAGCAGATACCTCTGCAGACTCAAAACGACTCCTTGTTCGACAGCTGAAGAGAGCAGTGGATCTCCCAACACGGGAGGCTGGAGATTCGAGAAGGGACAGACTCCTGCCTGCTGGTCCCTGACCGAGTAGTCAACTGGGAGACACCCCCACTAGGGGCAGTCTGACACCCCACACCTCACAGGGGGAGTACACCCCTGAGAGGAAGCTTCCAAAGCAAGAATCAGACAGGTACACTTGCTGCCAATAGAAATATTCTATCTTCTGCAGTCTCTGCTGCTGATACTCCAGGCAAACAGGGTCTGAGTGGACCTCAAGCAATCTCCAACAGACCTACAGCTGAGGGTCCTGACTGTTAGAAGGAAAAACTATCAAACAGGAAGGGACACTTGCCACAAAACCCCATCAGTACATCACCATCATCAAAGACCAGGAGGCAGATAAAACCACAAAGATGGGGAAAAAGATGGGCAGAAAAGCCTAAAATTCAAAAAACAAGAGGCATTCCCCGCAAAGGAGCCGAGCTCATCGCCAGCAACGGATCAAAGCTGGACGGAGAATGACTTTGACGATGAGAGAAGAAGGCTTCAGTCCATCAAATTCTCAGAGCTTAAAAGGAGGAATTACGCACTCCAGCAAAGAAACTAAAAATCTTGAAAAAAGTGGAAGAATTGACGCCAGGGACTAATTAATGCAGAGAAGGTCATCATAAACGAAATGAAAGAGATGAAAAGCATGACACGCAGAAATACGTGACAAATGCACAAGCTTCAGTAACCCACTCGGACAACTGGAAGAAAGAGTATCAGCATTGAGGATCAAATGAATGAAATGTGAAGCGAAGAGAAACCAAAAGAAAAAGAAGAAAAGAAATCGAACAAAGCCTGCAAGAAGTATGGGATTGGCGTAAAAGACCAAATCTCCGTCTGATTGGGGGTGCCTGGAAAGTGAGGGGGGAAAATGGAACCAAGTTGGAAAACACTCTTCAGGATATCATCCAGGAGAATCCTCCCCAACCTAGTAGGGCAGGCCAACATTCAAATCCAGGAAATACAGAGAGAACGCCAAAGATACTCCTCGAGAAGAGCAACTCCAAGACACATAATTGCCAGATTCACCAAAGTTGAAATGAAGGAAAAAATCTTAAGGGCATCCAGGAGAGAAAGGCCGGTTACCCACAAAGGGAAGCCCATCAGACTCACAGCAGATCTCTCAGCAGAAACTCTCCAAGCCAGAAGAGAGTGGGGCCAATATTCAACATTCTTAAAGAAAAGAATTTTAAACCCAGAATTTCATATCCAGCCAAACCAAGTTTCATAAGTGAAGGAGAAATAAAATCCTTTACAGATAAGCAAATGCTTAGAGATTTTGTCACCACTCAGGCCTGCCTTTACAAGAGACCCTGAAGGAAGTACTAAACATGGAAAGGAACAACCGGTACCAGCCATCTCAAAAACATGCCAAAATGTAAAGACCATCGAGGCTAGGAAGAAACTATATCAACTAATGAGCAAAATAACCAGTTAATATCATAATGGCAGGATCAAGTTCACATAACAATCTTAACCTTAAATGTAAAATGGACTAAATGTCTAACAAGAGACACAGACTGGCAAACTGATAAAGAGTCAAGACTCCATCAGTCTGCTGTATTCAGGAGACCCATCTCACACGCAGAGACATACATAGGCTCAAAAATAAAGGGATGGAGGAAGATTTACCAAGCAAAATGGAGAACAAAAAGCGGGTTGCAATACTAGTCTCTGATAAAACAGACTTTAAACCATCAAAATCAAAAGAGACAAAGAAGGCCATTACATAATGGTAAAGGGATCAATTCAACAGGAAGAGCTAACTATCCTAAATATATATATATGCACCCAATACAGGAGCACCCAGATTCATAAAGCAAGTCCTAGAGACTTACAAAGAGACTAGACTCCCATACAATAATAATAATGGGAGATTCCCAACACTCCACTGTCAACATTGTGGCTGTGATCAACGAGACAGAAAGTTAACAAGGATATCCAGGAATTGAACTCATCTCAGAAAGCAAGCAGACCTAATAGATACATATAGAACTTCCACCCCAAATCAACAGAATATACATTCTTTCTCAGGCACCACATCGCATTCTATTCCAAAAATTGACCACATAATTGGAAGTAAAGCACTCCTCAGCAAAATGTACAAGAACAGAAATTATTACAAACTGTCTCGTGGACCACAGTGCAATCAAACTAGAACTCAGGACTAAGAAACTCAATCAAACCGGCCAACTACATGGAAACTGAACAACCCTGAATGATCACTGGGTACATCACTAAATGAAGGCAGAAATAAAGATGTTCTTTGGAAACCAATGAGAACAAAGATACAACATACCAGAATCTCTGGGACACATTTCAAAGCAGTGTGTAGAGGGGAAATTTATAGCACTAAATGCCCAAGAGAAAGCAGGAAAGATCAAAAAATTGACACTCTGAATATCGCAATTAAAAGAATTAGAGAAGCAAGAGCAAACACATTCGAAAGCTGCTAGTAGAAGGCTAGAAATAACTAAGATCAGAGCAGAATTGAAGGAGATAGAGACACAAAAAAAACCCCTCCAAAAAATCAATGAATCCAGGAGTTGCTTGAAAAGATCAACAAAATTGACAGACCACTAGCAAGACTAATAAAGAAGAAAGAGAGAAGAATCAAATCGACGCTAATTAAAATGATAAAGGGATATCACCACCGACCCCACAGAAATACAAAACTACCATCAGAGAATAATACTATAAACACTCCTACGCAAATAAACTGAAAATCTTAGAAGAAATGGGATAATTTTGACACTACACTCTTCCAAGACTAAACCAGGAAGAAGTTGCATCCCCCTGAATAGACCAATAGCAGGCTCTGGAAATTGAGGCAACACCAATAGCCTACCAACCAAAAAAAAAGTCCAGGACCAGATGGATTCACAGCTGAATTCCTACCAGAGGTACAAGGAGGAGTTGGTAACATTCCTTCTGGAACTATTCCAATCAATAGAAAAAGAGGGAATCCTCCTAACTCATTTTATGAGGCCAACATCATCCTGATACCAAAGCCTGGCAGAGATGGTTAACAGAAAAAAGAGAATTTTAGACCAATATCCCCTGATGAACATCGATGCAAAAATCTCAATAAAATACTGGCAAACCGGATTCAGCAACACATCAAAAAGCTTATCCACCATGATCGCGGGCTTCATCCCCAAGGATGCAAGGCTGGTTCAACATTCGCAAATCAATAAACATAATCCAGCATATAAACAGAACCAAAGACAAGAACCACATGGTTATCCTTCAATAGATGCAGCAGCATGACAAAATTCAGCCCTTCATGCTAAAAACGCCAATAAATTGGTATTGATGGGAACGTACCAAAATCATAAGAGCTATTTATGACAAACCCACAGCCAATATCATAATTGAATGGGGATAAAAAACTGGTAATTCCTTTGAACACTGGCACAAGACAGGGATGTCTTCACCACTCCTATTCAACATAGTGTTAAAGTTCCCATAGGGCAATTAGGCAAGAGAAAGAAATCAGGGTATTCAGTTAGAAAGAAGAAGTCAAATTGTCCTGTTTCTGCAGATGACATGATTGTATACGGAAAACCCCATTGTCTTCAGCCCAAAAATCTCCTTAAGCTGGGATAAGCAACTTCAGCAAAGTCTCAGGATACAAAATTAATGCAAAAATCACAAGCATCTTTATACACCAGTAACAGACAAACAGAGAGCCAAATCATGAATGAACTTCCATTCACAATTGCTTCAAAGAGAATCACCTAGAACTAACTTACAAGGGATGTAAAGGACCCTTCTAAGGAGAATTACAAACCACTGCTCACTGAAATAAAAGAGGACACAAACAAATGGAAGAACATACCATGCTCATGGATAGGAAGAATCATTATCGTGAAATGGCCATACTGCCCAAGGTAATTTATAGATTCAATGCCATCTCATCAAGCTACCAATGAGTTTCTTCACAGAATTGAAAAACTGCTTTAAAGTTCATATGGAACCAAAAAGGGCCCGATCTCCAAGACAATCCTAAGTCAAAAGAACAAAGCTGAGGCATCACGCTACCTGACTTCGCTAACCATACCACAAGGCTACAGTAACCAAAACAGCATGGTAATTGGTACCCTCAAAACAGAGATATAGACCAATGGAACAGAACAGAGTCCCCAGGAAATAATAATACCACACATCTACATACAGCCATCTGATCTTTGACAAACCTGAGAGAGAACAAGAAATGGGAAAGGATTTCTATTTAATAAATGGTGCTGGAAAATTGGCTGTGCCTAAGTAAGTAGAAAAGTTCGAAACTGATCCTTTCCCTTACTCCTTATAATGAAAATTAATTCAAGATGGGATTAGAGACTTAAATGTTAGACCTAATACCATAAAAACTTAGAGAAAACCTATAGGTAGCACTATCTGTGACATAGGCATGGCAAAGACTCACAGTTCAAAACACCAAAAAAGCAACGGCAGCAAAAGCCAAAATTGACAAATGGGATCTCATTAAAGTAAAGAGCTTCTGCACAGCAAAAGAAACTACCATCAGAGTGAACAGGCAACCCACAGAATGGGAGAAAATTTTTGCACTCCACTCATCCACAAAGGGCTAATATCCAGAACCTACAAAAAGAACTCAAACAAATTTAATAAAGAAAAAACAAACAACCCCATCAAAAGTGGGCAAGGATATGAATAGACATTTCAAAAGAAGACATTCATACAGCCAACAAACACATGAAAATGCTCATCATCACTGGCCATCAGGAGAAATGCAAATCAAAACCATTAATGAGATACCATCTCACACCAGTTAGAATGGCGATCATTCAAAAGTCAGGGAAACAACAGGCGCTGAGAGGATGTGGAGAAATAGGAACACTTTTACACTGTTGGTGGGATTGCAAACTAGTTCAACCATTATGGAAAACAGTATGGCGCATTCCTCAAGGATCTAGAACTAGATGTACCATATGACCCAGCCATCCCATTACTAGGTATATTATATACCCAAAGGATTATAAATTATGCTGCTCTTAAAGACACATGCACACGTGATGTTTATTGCAGCACTATTCACAATAGCAAAGACTTGGAATCAACCCAAATGTCCATCAGTGACACAGATTGGATTAAGAAAATGTGGCACATATACACCATGGAATACTATGCAGCCATCAAAAGGATGAGAGTTTATGTCCTTTGTAGGACATGGATGCAGCTGGAATCCATCATTCTTAGCAAACTATCACAAGAACAGAAAACCAAACACCTGCATGTTCTCACTCATAGGTGGGAACTCGAACAATGAGATCACTTGGACTCAAGTGGAAACATCACACACCAGGGCCACCTATCATGGGGAGGGGAGGGGAGGGATTGCATTGGGAGTTATACCTGATGTAAATGACGAGTTGATGTGGGTGCAAGCACACCAACAAGGCAGCGCATATATAAATAAACTCCGGTAATCGCTATGCACATGTAAATTCTTACATCTCATAGTAGACAATAAATAAATTAAAAAATAATAATAAAATAAAATAAAAAAGATAAGAAAAAAAAAAAAAAAAAAAAAAAAAAAAAAAGAAATGTGGAATGCTTATGTAATTGTTATGAAATGGGTAAATTAGTACAACCTATATGGAAAGCAGTATGGAGATTTCTCAAGGAACTAAACATAGAACTACCATTCAATTCAGTACTCCCACTACTGAGTATCTACCCAAAGGAAAATAAATCACATCAAAAAGATGCCTACTTGTATGTTTATTACAACATAATTCACAATAGCAAAGATGAGGAGTCAACCTAGGTATCCATCAACAGATGGTGTGTTCAAGAACACTTGGTGTATGTACACAATGGAATACTACCGAGCCATAAAGAAGAATGAAATCATGTCTTTTGCAATAACATAAATGGAACTAGAGGTCATTATTTTAAGTAAAACAACTCAAACAGAAAGTCAAATACAGCATGTTCTTATTTATAAGTGGGAGCTAAATAGTGTGTAGAGATAGACACAGAATGAGGAAAACTAGACATTGAAAACTTGGAAGGGAGGGAGGGTGGCAGGGCGGTGGGTGATAAGAAAATACTTAAGGGACACAATGGATTTTGGTGATGGAAACACTAAAAGCCCAGACTTCAGCACTACAGAATAAATCCATGTAACAAAATTGCACTTGTATCTCTTAATTTTTTTACAAAAACATAAGGAAAATGTAGTCTCTTTCTTTTAATATTTTTACCACATTTCATTTCAGTTGGTCTTGTAGGGGGTCCGCGTGTTTCCTAAACAAAGGAATGAATACACAAGACAACACAAGACAAGACAAACATGGCGGCCGCCTCGAATGGTGTGCTCTGCTTTATTTTATACAGTCGTTTGTGGAATGTTGCCAAGTCACAAGACACATTGTTGTTTTTCTGACATTTCCCTGACTTTCTGGATTTTCAAGATGTTTACACATAAACAAGCCCCCAACGCCCTGCTTCGTTTGCAAGAGCAGGACTTATTGGGAATGCCCTGCTTCCTTTGCCAGAGCAGGACTTATCGGGAACACCCTGTTTGCGAGCACGTAGTCCTCTACAGGTCTAAATTTTCTAGCAGAAATCTGCAGAAAATTACTGACTACTGGTAGAGAGAATATACCTTTAAGTTTTTAAAAAATCATCACTAATTTTGAAAAATATGACATTTTACTGTTGTTTTTTTGACAGATACACTCTCACAAGTCCAAAAGACTTTTTTTTGAATGTTATCTTATTAAGAGTTTTCTTTGGAATAAAAATTGAATTTTATTATATGTTTTCTGGACATCTGTGGAGGTTATTATAAGGTTTTTCCTTTTTGTATTTTCTAATTTCAGAACATCATTATATTCTTAGAGTGCATTCTACTTAGGGATGCTTTTAATTCATTTCTGGAATCTCTTTGGCAATACTCTCTTTAGGATTTTAAAGATCTATATTCATTCATAAGATCAGACTTCATTGCTATTACTACTACTGTTGCTGCCGCTGCTACTACTAATATGATTTTTATTCCTTTGTTGTTGAGGTTCTAATAATTTTGTGGAATTATGGGAGTATCTCATCAACTTTTACCATATATCAAAGCAGTTTCTTATATTTCTTGAGATTTTCTAGAATCCATGTGGGATTTGGGGGGATGTTTTTTAAATATCTCTAAAATTTCTTCTGTTGTTATCAGTCTGTTGTAATCTTTCTTTTCTTCTTGTATGAATATTGATAACTGTTCCCGAGGATTATTTGCTATATCGATATTTCCACATTTATTGAAATAAAATTATACAGAGCATTTTTTCAAAATGTTATGCTCTTTTATACTTATGATATGTTCCCATTTTCATCCCTATTGTCATTTGTGTTTTTTCATTTTTTTTTTTTTTTTTGGTCAGAGTTGCCAGAATGGTGCCTTTTTATTGTTTTTTCTAAAAAAACTTGTTTTAGTTTTCTGTTTTCAGTCACTTGGTTCTGTTTTTCTCTATTTTATTAATTGCTACGTTTATCTCATTAACTCTTTCATTTGCTTCCTTTATGTTTATTCTATTGTTCTTTTAATTTTTATGAGTTGAATTCTGTCTTCATTTAAAATGTTTTGTTTTCTAAAAAAAAATAACATTATAACATTTACATATGGCAATCTTTTTGGCTAAATTCTGTAAGGTTGGTTTTAAAGTATTCTTATTCCTGTTTCTAAATGAACTATAATTAAATTTGTGATAAGGGAACAATTTGGTATTGCTACAACATTAAATTTATTAAGTGAATTGCTTATTCTACAAGTTAGTATTTGCCAATTAACTGAAAGCTCCAACATATTGCCCACTTCTCTTATATAGATTTCTTTACTATGGCCTGGGGAGAAGAAACATCAGCCAGCCACTGAGCGACATTAACTTGTGCAAGACATCTCCCATGGGTTACTGATATGGTTTGGTTGTGTCCCCACCCAAATCTCATCTTGAATTGTAGTTCCCATAATCCCCACATGTTTTGGGAGGGACCCGGTAGGAAGTAATTGAATCATGGGGGTAGTTATCCTCACACTGTTCTCATTATAGTGAGTGACTTCTCACGAGATCTGATGGTTTTTTGGGGGGCTTTTCCCCATTTCGCTCTGCACTTCTCCTTGCTGCCACCATGTGAAGAAGGATGTGTTGGCTTCCCCTTCCACCATAACTGTAAGGTTACTGAGGCTTCCTCAGCCATGCTGAACTGTGAGTCAATTAAACTTCTTTCCTTTATAAATTACCCAGTCTCGGTTGTGTCTTCGTTAGCAGTATGAGAACAGACTACTACAGTTACCTGTGACTTGCTCGCCTCTCATTTCTGCTGTCAGATTTTGCTGACTCTGATTCCTCACCCTCCTCATTGTCTTTTGGAGAAAATGGTACTCATTTAATATCACCCATATTGGGTTGTGGAATTTTTTTTTATTTATTTTTATTTTTTATTTTTTGAGGCAGAGTCTTCACTCTGTCGCCCAGGCTGGAGTGCAGTGGCGCGATCTCGGTTCACTGCAAGCTCCGCCTCTCTGGTTCGCGCCATTCTCCTGCTTCAGCCTCCCGAGTAGCTGGGACTACAGGCGCCCGCCACTGCGCCCGACTAATTTTTTGTATTTTAGTAGAGACGGGGTTTCACCGTGTTAGCCAGGATGGTCTCCATCTCCTGACCTCGTGATCCGCCTGCTCGGCCTCCCAAAGTGCAGGGATTACAGGCGTGAGCCACCGCGCCCGGCCCCGTGGAATTTTTAAATCTACTTTATTTTACCATCTGCTTTACATGTTTAAGAAATGTGGTCATGTTTCTATTATACTCACTTCTCCATTCCCAGTTTATCAAAATTGTTATTTTTTGGTCTTCTGTTTACTCTTTCTCCCAGTCCTCTTTCTTTCTTTCAGTGAAACAGTACCTCTTCTTCTGCATTTTTTCCTGTGTGTGTTTCCTTTTAAAATATAGAAAAATATAAAAAGTAAAAATTATCTGTAAGAAGTACTACTATCCATTCCATTTCCGCAAGCCAATGTTTTTTAAATAATCACCACTAATTAATACATGCACACACACACACACACAGTTTTTTTTTTTTTTCCCAAAAAATTATACCAGCTATTCTACACACATTAACCTCGTAATTCACTCTTTTCACTTAGTAAATCACCAGCACCATGATTTTACTTTTAATTTTCTCTTTCTTTTGTCACTTGTAATTTAGGCTGTGAGCATAAGTGTAACCACAAGATCACTAATTGCCCTGAACCAGAAACTGTCTTCTCTTCCCCCTAAATTGTTTGTGTTTACTTATTGCCATTAATATATCTTCCAATATATTCCAGAAGTTACAGAGTACACTCACATAAATCAACCAAAAAAAAAAAAAAAATTAAACATCTAAAAGTTACAGTATTACTTGTATGTGAATGGGAGTAGAGAGCCAAAAACTTAGGACATTTTATCATCCCTCAGCTCCAAAGATGGAAGATTGCATTCCACCTGCCTGAGACATCTCAAAAGTGAGAATTCAGGAAATGACACATACCACTGTTAGATATGAGTTTTAAATTTCAAAGAATCAATATGTTCATTCTTTGCCTTCTACTTTAAACTTCCTCATAAAGCAACCTTTTTTGATTACCTGCTCCACCTTGATTCATTTCACTCACCTGCTCCACCCTGACTCATTCCGATTACCTGCTCTGTCATAACCATTTTTCCTGCCAAACCACTCACTCCGTCACTCTCTTTAAATTAGCCAATCGGAATTAGTTTAGCCTGTGCAGTCTAACTCTAGCCAATAGGGGAACGATACAGCAGCAGGGGCCATGCGCGTCAGGGATAAGAACCCCTTCCCCTCCCTTGTCCAAGTGTGCACTCACAATTACTGCATCTGTAAGGGCGCACCCTTCTATAGAGGTACTTTGCCTTGCTGAGAATTAAATATAAAATTTTATATTAAAGTGCTATTTCTTTTTCGGCATCTAAACTTTATGTATAACACCCTGATCCTTTTATCTTGCGATGAACCTGTGCTTATAGAAACCTGTTGAACTCTCCAAATTAAAGATTAATTTAGGATTTTTATATCTAATGGTATATGTGAGATTGACTCACACATTTTTCCTTTGTCATGTTTTTGTCTTGAATAGGAATCAGGGTTAAAATGACCCACAACATGAATTGAAGTGTTTATTTATCTTTCTAGTTTTTAGAACACTTTGTGAAATTTAAGCATTCCTTTCTACTCTAGGAAATTAAAAGTCGACTAAAAAACTGTCCGCCGTTGGCATTTTTGTTGGGGCTGGGGATTTCTGACTTGGACATCCATTTATTAAATGGTCATTTTTCTATCTAGGTATTTCTAAACAGACAGTGCTTGGAACTATTCAGTGTTCCCTTCATTTACATTTTAAAAATGTCATCATAATTCATTTAAAAAATTCATCATAATTATTTAAAGTATTTAAGAATTTAAAAGATCTCCACAGTGTCTAGAGTCTAAGCTTTTGTTGCAGCTAATATTGTTTATCCTTGACTTCTTTCTTAATCTGTCTTGCCTAAAGCTTGTTATACTTTATTAATCTTTTCAGAGAAACAGTTTTCAGTTTTGGTTGAACATCTTTGTTTTTGTTTTTTATACTTCAGAAATGTTTTTATTTCCTCATTAATCTTTATTTCCTTTTAGTCTCTTGCTATTTTTCCAGCTATTTGAACCAATATATGTTTGAATATATTATTTCTAATATTTAAAAAATCTTATTTGAGCTATATGTTTTTCATTAGCTGTAGTTTTTATTTTAATAAATAGTATTTTTATTGCTATTATTGATCAGACCTATTTTTGTAATTTTCTTTATTAATCCCTCTTTAGCCCATGAGTAATTTAAAAGTATATTTTCTCTTCAAAATACAATTTTCTTTTACCTGTGTTTTTTTATTGACTTTTAGCTGTATTTTTGTTATTGACATTTCTTATTGTAATTTTATTAACAATTAAATTTGTTACATTGTGATCAGAAAATGAGAAATGTGTTTGTGATCTAATTAACATGGGGATCATTTTTATAAATATCCCCATATACATTTCAAAAGAATGTGTTCTTTTTATTGATTACAAGTTTTACTACTTAGCTGTTAGATTGACCTCATGTTTTTAAAAAATATATATCAATTTTTAGTCTGTATGACCTATAAATTAAAAAGTCTTTTAGAATGATAACCAATGTCTCCCTCTTTAGTTTTCTATATGTAATGTGATGATACAACTTAAGTGTTGACTAGACACAAAAGAGAGTTTTTAAATTTTACATCGCCATTACAGTAGAAGGATTATGAAAGGTAGAGTTTGAGAACTATTCCAGGACTTCTGCACCTCCTCAATCACTTCTATGATCTAAGAGGGCTGAAAAAGTGAGGAGAAGCAATTTTATGAGTAAATCTCTTTGGAGAAAGCTTAGCGTCTTCTCCGATCTCTGATGTTGCTGATGGGGGCAGGATGGAGTTTTCTGTCTCTTATCTCAAGTCTGATGGTGACCTTCCATGGTCCCACCCAGTAAATTTGAAACTTACTCTGAACTGTTGAGAATAAAGACTGATGCCTGAGAAAGGTCAGGTGGACTGTGCTGAGATCTGTCTCCTGTCCAGAAAATCTAGAGGGTGGCATGGTGGTATCAGAAAAGAAAGACTTCTTTCCTCATCCATCACTAAGTTCATGGCTGAGGCCCCCATAACGAAAGACAGAGTAACAAGAGAAGAGCATACAAATTGATTTCATGTGAGTTCTATGTGACACGGCAGCTTTCAGAAATGAACAAACAACAGGGAAAATTGTAATTTTTATGCTTAGGTTTGATAAAGAGTGGACAATCATATAGAAGTATAATTGGACAAAGAGTATATTAATAAACTGAGGGGAACTTAGCAAGGCCTGTTCATTTAGATTCTTCCTTGTTTCCCTATGTCTTTAGAGAAAAGAACGTTCCTTTCTTCCTGGAATAGAGAGGACCCCTCTGGAATGAGGGTCTTATGATTTATTTTAGAGAAAGATCAGAGAGACCTTCTTTCTTCTGCTGTTGCCTCAAATTCCAAGGTGGTGTATTTCAGGGATGGTGTGCTCTGACCTCCATTCGTGGAATCTAGCTGCAGTGGGGGCAAGGCCAGGAGAGTGATTAGCCCAGGAGGTGCCAGGAAGGTTTATCGAGAACCAATGTGCAAAGTGAAAAAGATCCTGAGTTAGGGGAGAGGGTGTCTCTCAGGTCCAATAGATGCCATGGAGGTGAACTAAAGTACTAGATACCTAGTGACTGGGAGTTTCAAGCATTAAAAGAACTTTACCATGCTCTTAACTCACGTCCCTTCTTAGACCTCTAGAGTATACTTTTTATTGGAAGCAACAGTAGTTACTATAAGAAAGAGAAAAGAATTGAATAAAAGCAGTGATGAGTGGCAACAAACAACAGATTAGGCAGAGTTAAAACAGCTATTTGCGAAGTCATGCAGCAGGGAGAAAAGTAAGAATCTGAAGAAACTTCAGTAGTAAGAGAGGAAGGTCAATATGAAGGATTGAGGAGGAAGAACAAGAGCTAATATTTATTCAAACTTAAGCATGTTATACATACCAAATGTTGTTGTACTTGTGTTCTTTCATTTAATTTCAGTTTTACTATCCTCATTATCATAGATGGCAAACTGCAACTTACAAATTTTGGAAATGTTGGAAATTTGTCTAATGCTAGCCACAACAATTTATTGTGCAATAACCTACAGATGTGCTTGGTAGAAAAGAGCAAAGGGAAAAAAATACGCAGGGAATTGAGGGAAATTTACAAATAGTAATGTCCGAAAGGGGCTGTGCTGGATGGGAAGCACTCTATTTTTATTTTTATACTTATTTTACTAGAAGTATCGAATTAACCACGTACCTCAATAATGACATTCTAGCAACTCATCTCATCATATATAATCTATTTTATATACTTTTGTTTTATTTCTCCTTTTGGCTCTCTTGCCCCCACTGTCTTCACTCCCCACCCTTGGCCCATGCCATAGGCATCCTTGTTCAGTTTTATGTTAGTCTTTCTAATTCTTCTTTCATACAGTCTTTTTCATTTGTGTCAATCTATGTAAAACATGTAGTATTAAGTGTGATTTTAAAATAAGTTAATAGCATTGTGGTATAAATCTCATTCTGTTTCTTGTTATTTTGAAACTCTATCCATGTTGTTCCAAGAATATCCTCAGTCCTCTGACCATTGCATAGTATTTTACACTTCCATCATATCTTTGTCTCCGTTTGAAAAACGATGGGCTACTAGGGTGCTTGGTCTCTACTAACACATTCATTGATGGTCTCTGAATATGCCTTCTGGTGCATCTGTGCATTTTCTTCTCTTTATCTTATTTTACTTTCCCCAGGATTTTCTCAGAAAAATGTCTGCTCACAGTGCTACAGACCTAACATGTCAGTTTTAATCCTCCCTTCTGTCTTTTGCTGATGCACTTTAACTAGCATCTCCCAAAGCAATTTTTAGTTTATTTTCCTAAACATACTCAGACACACTTCCATCTGGCATTGCTGCTGCCTGTGAAGTATGCGGTTTCCTGGTTCCCTGTGGGTAACCAGAGCCACTCTATTTCCAGTCTGGCTACTTTGATGGCATGAGGTTTGTAGCTGGAGTTCCAGGTCACCTCTGTAGAGGCCTTGACATCTGGTTTGCTCTCCTTCCATTTAGATGATTTGGAAAAATTAAAGATACAGCTTCTAATCCTTTTGATGCTTTAGGTGGGGTGGGGCAACTAAGTTCCAAATTCCAATGTGAAAATGTGATCTTTTCATGATACATCTTGCTTTGCTTTATGTTTTATATCCTATACTTTACATCCTAATACTCTAAGAAATGTGCATGATGAATGAAAATTCTTAAAAATAGAAATAATTTTATTTCTAATTGACAATTAAAAATTGTAGAAATTATGTGTTTAATGACTTATATACTAGTATTATGATGAACTATAAGAAATTGCTGTTTCGGGGGACATACATGCTCAAATATAAGCAATTTCATTCCATGTGATTTTACCTACTATGTAAAATATAATGCATTATGTTTAAGTACATGGGGTTTAGATGGCTTGAATGGCTTACTGTGTCCATGTAGTAAGTGGTGGCAAGCAACTTGCTTGACGCCAAGTTTCTAATTCAAGTGCAGAATTGGAGTACTCCAGCACAACTCTAATTATAATTAACTAGTAGAATTATTTAAAACTGCTTAAACTTAGTTTATAACCACAAGCATTGGATTTTGAGTTGCTTAGCTGTACATAATTATTAATTTATGCTATTTTAAAATAAATAATATATGATATATTGAAAGGGAGAGAAAAGGGAGGGAGATTTTTCTGCTTTTTTTAATGACAAAGGAGAAAATACAACTAACTCTTTAATTTAGGATTGATATTTAAATTATACTCTTCTTTTGAACAACCTTTCTCATAAAGATAACTGAGTTTAATTACTATTTGTAAAAAGTCCATATCAATGCCTGTAATTCTAGATATAAGACAGCACAATTGGAGGATTAATTCCAAGTTAATGAGCTAATTTTCTTTTCTCAACTTGCAAAAAAGAGCAGTAAATAACAGCTCTATAATAGAAATGAGGAAACTGTGTTGTCCACAGAATTTTAGAATTGCAAGAGAGCTTCAAATATTGTCTAGGTCAGTTCTTCTTTTTTCAGAAGAGAAAAACTGAGGATTAATTAATTGTCAAGACTGGTGTAGTAGGAGCAGATCTAGCACAACTAGACAGGTTATCCGTTTTCCCAGTTTTCTTATTATGAATGAGAATAAAGTTCTCATTACATATTGCATTCTTTAAATGGTTCATCTCTGAATGAGAAATGTAGGCCAGAAGCAGGTGTCTCCCCAACTCTTTATATCAGTTCCTCATCATTTTCCTCCTCATTGGTTACAATAGCATTCTGTCTAGTATCCTTACTTGCAATCTTGTCCTGCTTCAATTCATTTTACACATTACCAAAAGAATAAGCTTATTAAGACATGTATTTCGCACACCATTTCCCTGTTTAAACATCTTCAGTATTTCTCAAGAGAAAACACAGACTCCTTAGTGTGATACCAAAGGTTCTTTCTGAGCTGATTCCTGCCCTCCTCCTCCAGCATCTCATTGCTGTTTGGTGCTTTCACTTCGAATAGCATACAGATCCAAGTACTGAGTGTTCACAAATGTACCAACCTCTTCTGTACATGTATGCTTTTCCAAGGACTTCTCTGATAGGCTGCCCCTACCTCATTTTGCCAACCATCATGCTGTCTCCTACCCACTCAGGGCCCCACTCCTGTTTAGTAGAAGACTTAATTAAACTTCAACACTCAGTCACAGTGGGACCTCTTCCACGATGCCTTCCCTGAGTGGTCTTTCAACTTCCTCATGCTTCCCAAATGCCTGGACCTTAACTTGATCCCAGCCTTTTGTAATATTTATTCTAATTCTGCTTCTCTGACCACCTCCTTTGGAGCCGGGACAATGTCTTTTGTGACTGATTCTAGTGGGTTATAAAGTATATTGTAGTTTCACAGAGCACCATTTACCATTAGCCTTATTAGACTTAATTTCAGTTTCCCTCATTTGAACAGACTCTTTTCAAGACCCTGGGAGGAACCCTAGACATGTCTTCATATGGTCACACCTTATAGTAAAACTCAAAAAAAGAAAGCTACTTCTTCATTTTTTATTTTTAAGGAACCTCTTATGCCCAATTTTGTAGACTTCAGGCCACACAATAGCTGAACTTTCCAGGAAGAGAGACCCAATAAATGTCTTTGGAATGTGTTAATGAATACATTTTCCTGTATTATTATTATATATGATAATGATAATAGTTTTAATACACATATTATCTCTAAATTCATCAAGTGCATAGCTTTAACCTAGTATACTTTTTAGATCTGTTGCCTTATCTGTTAAAATGAGAGCATGTTATTTAGTCTCTGTCCTATTGCAGGCCAGTTGTGATAATAAAATTAAACCCTTGAGTACAAGAGTAGAATAAGCGTAGTGCCGAGTTCCATCTTGTCTGGAGAGTTGTGGATTGGAGTCACAGTTTCACAAGTGATTGTCACTGAAATGTGGTTTTAGGGCACTTTCCTTAGAGTCACTATGGCTAGCCCCTTAGCATTATAAGGAACTGTAACACAGGCAGAGAACAGGCTGAACTGCAGCTTCCATTTGCTCATTTATTTTATATATCTATTTAGCATGTAATATGTGCCAATTACTAGGAAGTGAAGAACACTCAATAGTGAACAACAGCGTCAATGTTTCTGCACTTGGAGCCTGCATTGAAAGAGGAAGACAAAAAATGATTAAAAAGTGGTCTCAGATTGAGCTGTCGGATAAGGTGGGAGAAATAAGTAGAAATGAGATCATTCAGGACATTGAAGGTCATCATTTGGAGAATGTTTTTATTCAGGTTATAATTAGAAAGTCCTTGGAGGATTCCAGTCAGGGGTCTAATAAGTTCTGATTTATTTTTTAAAAAGTAAATCTGCCTACCCTGATGAAAATGCTTTCACTGTGGACAAGAATACAGTATAGAAGACTCATTACCTGTGAATATGGCTCTCCCCATGAGCTTGGGCTAGGCTGGTGGTAATGGGCATGGAGAAATAGATCTTTATTTTATATTCTTTAGAGTAACACTGACAGACTTTGGTAATAGATCAGATATAAGGGCTGATGTAAAAGCAGAAATCAATGGTGACTTTTAGTTTTTTGATTTGAGGAATGAGAATGCCATTTACTGAGATGAGGAAGCAACAAATGGGAAAAATATCGAGACTATTGTGAGAGTGAAGCAGGCCTTATCACAAGTCTGGTTCAAGGTCAAAGTGTTTTAGAAAGCCAACAATCACAATATCTCTTCCAATTTCATTTCAATTGGGCCCTGTGAACATATACCATATGAAATATCCAGAAAGGTAGCTTTGGATTATTTTCTCTCTCTGCTCTCCACTTCAATGTCTTTCTGAAATTTAGTGGCATACTCTGCTACTATTCAGCTGCAGAGCTTAGCCATCCCATGATCTCTTGCATCTTCTCCCTTTCCAGAATTTAAGTCCAACATTGTGTCTTGCTGATTACAAGGTGCCTATAATTTATGCATAAGTAAAATTGGATTCCTATAACAGTCCAGGAATACTATTGATAGGGAAACTGCAGATGTCTTCTAAGGCAATTAGCTGAGTACAAAGGAAAACCATTATGTAAAAAAGCCAAGATATTTATCTTTGGGTTACAGCTAGCTCTTCATACTAAATATTAGTTAACATATGGAGAATTTGAAAGCTTGCTGTCTCTCACTTTGAGTATGGTATTTTCTAGTACAATACATTTATAAACACTCTATCAGCTTTCCAGTCATGCCTCTCAGTTCTCATTCAGAAGAGTGTAATACTCCTCTGATACTCAAATATTATACAGGTACTAGAGTCTATATATACTACAAAACTATACAATTACACTACATTGTAAAGTACTATGATAATAACACTCAAAAAGGCACCATGATATTATAATAAAGAGACTGCTGCTGATAATTCAACAAAAAGTGTGATTTCACTAATCACAATTTGTGACTAAATCTTTAGCACTCTTTGAAAACCTCCTATGTTGCCAATACCATTAATGCTGACAGAAGACAAAGATGCAAGAGGTGATAGGAATAAAAAAGAAAAAAAGAAAAAAAGGATACAAAGGGTTAATTTGATACATTTTCAGTATTGAAATATAGTATGATATATTAAGGCTTCAGAAACACGTCAGGTTTTCTTCCACTTCTTGACTTTCCATTTATTCCTTCAGAAGATTCTGTCCTTCCATACATATTCCTCACAGGTCTTTAAGACATCCAAATTTATTATCCAGTATGTTACAAAAGAGGCTTAGGTTGAAAAGAAAATCACAATAGAATGCCAATTTTATCAATATTGCCTGCTAGCCTCACTACTTAGATTTGAATCTGACCATGACTATATCTTGATTGCAAAGCTCCAGACTTTTGTTCTGTCCTTTATATCAGTCTAGCACCATGTTGTCTCTTAGCAATTATTTTGGGGTATTAATCAAACAAGCAAGCTAATGGTTTCCTTGGAAAGGTTCTACAATTTTCACCCATGCATTTTTAAGTATTCAATATAAAACCATATGAAGTTGTGCTTCCCAGAACTTTACATTCTACTTTATTTGAATACTGGAGCAACAGAAGTACAGGTAATGCAGTCATCTTTAGCCAACTTGCAGCTTATATCTTTTATCAAACTCACTACAACTATTTGCTTATCTACTTATACTTATTTTTGGAATAATTTAGAAGTTCAGGCATAAAGTTGGTATGTTGAATTAGAATTATACTTTTGGTTTTTAACTTATTTTAAATATAAGGAAATAACCTCAATCCTATACATTGTGATATTTTAATTTTCTACATTTCTCCTCTAGTGTCTAAAGCCTACATTTTAAAAATGTACAGCAGACTTAGAAAGCATACTCTCATTTAGCTCTTTTATCTTTCTCTTCTGATATCTGGTATCTGCCATTTTCCTCCACTTTCTCTCAGGATCCTGATGACAGGCTGTGTCTTGCTAGATGGGAGTCAGAACTGAAACCAAAGAAACCAGATTCTGTTGTTCTTGCATTTGTACAAATCTTCTGTGGCTTAAAGGTAAAGGCATTAACTTCTGACTCACTCTTTCTTAGCAGTCCACCTTTTAACAATGTCCTTATCAAATGAAGCAGATGCAATTTTGGTGGTGACTGCCAGAAAGCTCTTGAGAGAGTAAAAATAGATCATGTCCTTTTCCCAAAGAAAGTAGTTGTATGATTTATAGAATTGTGTTTCTATTTGTGAAATTTAATTCTAAAGAATACTTTTCAACTATATATTTAAATAGGCAATTTTCTTTAATGCTATGATTATATATGCATATATATTCTATGTATTTTAATTTCTATTTTTATATACATATAAATGGAAGAAATAGATCAGTATTTCTGAAGCGCTCTACTTTTTCGTAGCTATACTGTTTCAGTTTTGCTGGTAATGTGTGGTGTCTGCAAAGTGCTTAAAGCTAATGTAAGAAACAATCTATCATCAGTGAGAAAACCAACAACTGACTTCAGAAACTTCCCAAATCAGCCAAGTAGTGCAGTGTGCTTGCAGAAAGTGATAAAACAGAAATTGCTACTTCTTTTTAAAATCTTCCAAATCTTAACTCATTCTTTGGCATTTCTGCTTAAGAAATAAGAGATCTCCTGTGATCCCAGCACTTTGGGAGGCTGAGACGGGCGGATCACGAGGTCAGGAGATTGAGACCATCCTGGCTAACACGGTGAAACCCCGTCTCTACTAAAAAATACAACAACAACAAAAAAAACTAGCTGGGCGAGGTGGCGGGCGCCTGTAGTCCCAGCTACTTGGGAGGCTGAGGCAGGAGAATGGCGCAAACCCGGGAGGCGGAGCTTGCAGTGAGCTAAGATCCAGCCACTGCACTTCAGCCTGGGCGACAAAGCGAGACTCTGTCTCAAAAAAAAAAAAAAAAAAAAAGAAGAGATCTCTTCAAAACCATTTGACTTTACATTGTTTAGAGATACTGAAGGAACAAGTTTTAAAGCCTCATTTATTCTTTTTACAGTTCATAATTTTGGTATTTGAATGCCAATGATCTCCTTATTCCTTACTCTCTTACTGGCCAACAATTTCTGCAAGGTTCACATAGAAGAGGCCAAGGAATTCACTTAGCTCAGTAACTACCTACCGTGACATACTTATTAAAGGAATACACTTTTTTTGTTTTTAAATAGAAAAAGTCAAGACAGACCAAATGAGATGGCTTCATATGTAAAAGAGAAGCCTACCAACAGCATTGACTACTATGCAGGACAGGCTGTTGGGTACAAAAAAGACAGTGTTGCTTTCTTCAGCCTCAGTTTACCCTAGTAAGCCATGGGCTTAATGTTAGCCCTGAATGTGAAGAAGAGGCGTTATTGCATACAAGTTCAAGGTTTTTGTTCCCAGCTGAACAATTCCTGTTGTTTTTAATAGTCTTAAGACTAGTAGTCACTGAGCATTCATTCTAGCATTGCCTTCTCTCCCTCCTAGCTCCCACCACACTGGAGAATTACAATATTGATGACTAAGAATGGACTTAAATAATCCAAAGTAAAACTGAGCATCAGAGTTAAGAAAAAGCTGGTCCAATTCTCTAGTGCTTGGTAAGTACAGAACCAAGAGCCAGAGGAAGACTCTTTAGCTGGTGACTCTTCAGCCCCTAAGGCTTTCCGCTATGATTTGTGACCCAGTAAGCATGAAACCAAGGTTCTATTTAATGCCTTGGATGGCTCAGTCTTTCCTTGATAGAAAGTGCCGCTGTGTTGATCAAGAGGAAAATAGATGTAATAGATTCAGGGTTGTATCAGAGAGTAGATTTGCATTCATGATATGCATGTAGTAATCATCTGTCATAAGAATTTCATGGCTGATTTATAGGTGGTCAAGTCTGAGATCATTTTTTGAGGCCCAGCTCTGTGGAAAGTTAGCCTCACATTTGGGCTTGAATTTGAAGTTCTAGAATTTATGAGAAACTTCTGTTACTCCAAGAAGTACTTTCTTATCCTGCTGGGAAATCTCAAATAGTATCTATATCTGAAATTATGAGAAAATAAGTATTTTATGTTATATACTGTCATATAGTATGTAAAATACTATAAGTATTTGTATATAGTATGTAAAACACTATACTTACTTGTATATACTTACTTGTATATACTTACTTGTATATAGTATGTAAAACACTATACATATTTGTATGTGTTATTATTTCTTAAACTGTTATATCTAGATGTTCTTTATGACTTTTCTGTTAACTATTACAAATTCTATGTTAAAAGAAAAACGTAGTTGCTGTTCTGATGGGGAAAATAAGGCATAGGGAAGTGATCATTGATTTGCTTCTGGTTATGGAGACCAATACCTCATTTGGTTTTGAGTCTGGATATTGTTCTAATTCCATAATCTTAATTCTGTAAGACCTCAAAGGCAGGTAGTCATCATTTTATTATTCATTGTCTGGTAATCTTCTGACTAATGTGTTGACTTGTATATTTATTCAAACACTGGGAGAAGATGGTTTTCATTCTTCTTTCTTTCCCTTTTAAGGAATCTTCTCTACCTAGTGGTTTGTGATCCTGACTAAATCTTCAGCTATTACACGTTAAAGAACAGTGTGCCTTTGTTGTTTGGGGTAGAGGGGTAATTGGTCACTGTTGTATAGGAGTTAGAGTCTTAGTGTGAACACAGTGGCAGCCAGTAATGACAGATAAGGATGTTATCAGCACAACAAAACAAAACAAATCACAGTAAAACCAAACTCTTCTTTTCACTCAAGGTCTTTAAATTATCATAAAAAGAAATGGGAATTTCTTCTTTGAAAATGTGTAAGTACAAACATATTCCTTAATGATGGTCAGGGACTGTCATATATTCTTATTTCATCAAAAAGATTGGCTACTTGCTAGTTTTGACTTTCCATGGAAATCACTTTTTGAACTGTTTGTTGAGAGAAATATCACCAACACCCTGTGTACAAGGTAATGTTCAATTTATTTAGTATCAAGAGCATTAAAGTGTGATAGCTGAAAACTGTGATAAAAGAGAGGTGATGTTGGGAGCCAATGGGAGCTTTGTGCTTTTCTTTTTCAATTCAGTTTTTGGTTAGAGTTAGCAACAATTTGTTTCCACTTTTAGACTTCACTTTGGTTGGGATTCATTGGAGAGCAGATTTATAGGCTTCTCATTGATAATGATTTCTCATACAATTGATGTCCTAGTGATGGGTCAATGAAACTATTGTTTTAAGAAATGAATCATGTTGCTCATGTTTGTCAGAAATTACCCTGTTCATCAGTTTCTAACAAAACCATCAGTAGCTTCAAAGTTTGAAAGTTTATATTTTAAACTTTATTTAGAGTTGCCAGATTTCAAAAGTTATTGTTATCTTCTGTTACTTCACTACAAATTACAGATTTATTTTAGTGTTTGAAAACCAGTGATTATTTCACTTCTCTTTTTAGAAGTGATAAAGCTCAGAAAGATTGTCTCCTCAAAGTTAGATAACCAGTTGATAATAGAGCCAGACCTAGAACTTAGCCTATCCAGTTATACAAGCATTGCTTTCTTGACTACCTTGTTTAGAAAGTGATATCTTTTTCTATATGCAAAAGGGAGAGTTATTTCTCATTATTCTCTGAATTTCTTCAGGCCAGGGATTGTGTCTTGTTAAATTCGGCACACTGAATACTCAAGCTGGTGCTGCCACATAAGAGATGATTACTTAATGTTTATTAAATGAATGAACAAATGTTGAATATACATTTATTTCCTTTTGACACTTTTTAACATTATTAACTTAAATTTTTTTAATATTAATAGTTTTTATAACATTTAATATATACCTACTTTATGATTCAATAATTCCTCTCTTAGGTATTTATGAAAGAAAAATGAAAAAGTTTAAAAGGTTCACCAAAGACTTATACATGAATGTTTATCATAACTTTAATCATGATGGCCCCAAACTGAAAACAACCCAAATGCTTATCAACAAATGAATGAACAAATTGTACATCCAGATATTCTGTATCCTGATTGAGGAAGTAGTTTCATGGTTCTGGACATTTGTTAAAAACCCATTGAACTATACATTTTAAAAACGGGGCATTTTATTGTATGTACATTGTTTTTCAATAAAGTTGATTTTAAAAGTAAAAAGTGTAATTTTTATATCTGTTTTTGACAAGTTGAAAATTCTAGGGAGTAACTGACATCTATCAGTACCTTAATCTGTAGTTTGGTGTGTAAAGTCTGTTAACCCAAACCAATGAAGAAAAAATTTTTGAAAATATTCTTTCCAATAAGCTTAGTTATACTTAATAAGCACATCAACTGATACATATAAATGAAATATCAGTGTAATTTTTATGTTAAAATATTACTCATTAAATCATATGCATGGCATTCCCTCTAGTGTGTTCTTGCTTTGATGATATGCTTAGCTGCTAAATTCAGGGAAAGATAGTCAGTCTCTCCTTATTGAGATTATTATCTGAAAACTTCAAAGCTTCCTGTTCCTATTTTTTTCATTGCAGGCTCATTATATATTCTATCCAAATTTCCCTTCATAGTGAATACAACAGTTTTTACTTGGATAATATTAATGCTTCAGATTTGGAAGACAAGGAACAAACTAATCATATTTATTTTCTTCTTTTCTAAACTCTATGAGAAATTGTCAGTTACGAAAAGCAAAATTTAAAATGTATTTACTAGTTATATTTAACAGAGCACAAAAGTTAGAAATTGACCACCTAGAAAAGAACAAATGACTCATTTAGAGAAGCGTTGACAAGAAACTCTGTATGAGAAAGACAAATCATGAGAAGACACAGTTTTTCTTTTTAATGTGACTTTTAAAGGTTAACTGCACTTAGTTCATCTTGGTAAAAATTCAAGACTCTATTAGCCATAAATACAACCAACTTAAAAAAATAAAATCCATTCTCCTTTTCCGGTCTCTATAATCATTTCTTCTTAATAATGAGT
Source organism: Papio anubis (assembly GCF_008728515.1). Lineage (NCBI taxonomy): Eukaryota > Metazoa > Chordata > Mammalia > Primates > Cercopithecidae > Papio > Papio anubis. The sequence goes on from NC_044990.1 coordinate 39,826,621, forward strand.
TTTAAAACTTAAAACACCTGTTGTATACATTAATGCTTTATCTTAATTGTTTTTTTTTAAAAAAACAACTCATTTTGGATTTAAATCTAGCTTTCTCCAAAGAATATGAAATTACCATGAAGCATTTTGTTTGTTCTGAAAGGGCAATGAAGTTTTAATATGTGGATTATATTTATGAATTAAGAAGAAGCAGCAGCAGCAAGCCCTGAATCATTCTAGAACTCAGCAGGTTGGCAGGAACTGACAGAAGATTTGAGACATTATCTGTAATATATAGAGCAGATTAAGCAGTTTTCTTCAATAATAGGTGGCTTCACCCGCTGTGTGTCAATGTGTTTGTTGTTGAAGCAAGGCCCGTTGAAATCATAAAGTCAGCAGAGTTCATCACTTCGGCTCCCTCCACTCTGAATTCTTGTGACATGCTCAGCACTAAGACAGTCCCCATGAGACAGCAGTGAACACGACATGATTTCTACTCTCAAGGTCTCTGAAGAACTCACAACCTGTGTTGGCAAAAAGATAGTTATCACAACCATCAGTGTGATTAAAAAAAATGATACTGTCATAATCAGGAGCACTGAGGTGGAAATATTTCATTTGAGGAAGGGTTCATAGAGAGCCTTCGTAAGATGAGAAGGTAGTCATCCAGCCAGTTCAGTTCATACACTTAGTCATTCAACAAATAACACTGAACCCATACTCGGTGATGACTCCTATATTTGGCACTGGACTTGCAATGATGACCAAAGGCAAACATCAAAGTGAAGTAAGGCAGGCTCAGAAAGAAAAATATTGCATGATCTTACTTATAAGTGGGATTTTTTCTAAAAGGTTGAATATGTAGAGGTAGAGAATAAAATGGTTCCCAGGGACAGGGGTAGGGAATAAGGAGGCATAAGTCAAAGGATACAAAGTTGCAGATGTGTAGGATAAATAAGTACAAACTAAGCAAACTTAATAATACTGTAGGCCGGGCGCGGTGGCTCACGCCTGTAATCCCAGCACTTTGGGAGGCCGAGGCGGGCGGATCACAAGGTCAGGAGATCGAGACCACAGTGAAACCTCGTCTCTACTAAAAATACAAAAAATTAGCCGGGCGCGGTGGTGGGCGCCTGTAGTCCCAGCTACTCAGGAGGCTGAGGCAGGAGAATGGCGTGAACCCGGGAGGCGGAGCTTGCAGTGAGCCGAGATCGCGCCACTGCACTCCAGCCTGGGCCACAGCGCGAGACTCTGTCTCAAAAAAAAAAATAATAATAATAATACTGTATGGGACTCGGGGTTTTTGCTAAAAGAGTAGATTGTTGGTGTTCTTACCCCCACCCCCACACACACATACACATATCCACACACACAAAGGGTAACTATATGAAAAGATGGATATGTTAATTGCTTGACTATAATAACCATGCAACTCTGTATAAACATACCAAAACATATTATAATCTTTATATAATAACAATAAATTAATTTTTTAAAAGATGAGCATCATTTATTTTTCCTGGAGTGACAATCACACAAATAACTATATATTTGCATACTGCAGAATGAGCTATACATAAAAGATTCAGAGTATAGTGAGAGTATATAAAAAATCTAACACTTTTGGGGGGAGGTGGCTGTGGGGAGCAGGTCAGGGAAGACTTTCTGAGGAAGCAACTTTGGGGCCGAGATACAAAAATAAACTGGATTTAATTTTGTCAATGGCAGCGATGGGGAAGAGTGCAGCAGGCACAGGGAGAAGCAGTGCAAAGCTGTCATAGGAAAGTGGGATGTATTTGTGCTTCTGAAACAATTCAGTGTGGCTGGAGCACAGAATGGGAGGCGGAGCAGTGTGGGGGAGGCCAGAGACACCATAGTGGGGTAGATCATCCAGGGCCCTATGAGCCAAGTTAGAGAGGTTGAATCTTTCCTTGAGAGATTTAAGCAGTGAAAATACCTGCTCAGATTGCTTTTGAAAAATGCTTTTGCTGAAGTTTGTGTAATAAATTTTAAGAAGCCCCAGTCAGGAAGCTATAGCATTATGTTTACATGAAAAAAAAAATGCTTTTTCTGAAGTTTGGAAAAATAAATTTCAAGAAGCCTCAGTCAGGAACCTATGGCATTGCATCTACCTGAGAGTCTGTAGTAACTTGGATTAGGTAAAGGCAGAGAGAAATGAGGAATGGATAGCTTTAAATTTATATGATAGAGTCAAGAGAACTTAGTGATATATTGGGTACAGAGCTGGAGAGAGAGAATCAAGAATGATGCTTAGGCTTCTGGCTTGAATAACTGGATGGATGAGACTCCCTCACTGAGAGAGGGAGCATGAGAAGCGGACAGGATTGGGGAGAAGCTCAGGAATTTGGCTTTAAACTGGCTGCTTCAGGTGTCTCTGGAACACATAAGTGAAGGCAATGTGAGTTGGCTTCCTGGATATACAGCATCTTGGAGTTGTGAGGTGTGAACTAGAGGCATATATATACAAATCAAAGAAATATGACTGATAACTGAACACCATAGGATACATGAAACTACACAAAGAGAGCACAGAATGAGGAGAGAAAAGGACTGAAAACTGTCTTGAGGGCATTCAGCATTTAAGGGATGTGAGGAAGTAGTTGGGCTAACAAAGGAGAAAAAGAGGAAGCAGGCAAAAAAAGTGAACATCCTAGGAGAATGTGATATCATAGAAGTCAGATTCTATGATATCACTTCTATGTGATATCATAGAAGTGTTTAAACGATGATGGAGTGGAAAAATGTGTTGAATATTGTTGAAACTCAAGCAAGATCAGGGCTAAAGATGCCCATTAATTTAAATCACTTACAAGTCACAGGTGACCCGATATAGAATTATCATAGTAGGATAATGGGATTGCAAGTTAGAGCAGAGTGATTTAAGTAGCGAATGAGGATTGGGGAAATTGGTAAAGTGAGTGTAAACTAATCTCTAAAATAATTTAGGTAGGGAGGGATTCGTTTAAATAGGGAGAACAGGAGAACTTTTTGTAAATTGATGAGATGCATTTGGGAAATTTAACTGACCGATAATACCCAATAATAGCTAAACTTTTATGGTTCTTTATGATTTACTAAATAGATTTATATATTGCTTCTACTCCTACAATCTGCCCAACTTCAACTTCTTTCTAGCATTTTAGGACCTTTTCTTACTCCTCTCAATTTTCCCCTTTCTTCTTCTTCTTTTTTTTTTTGTTTTTCCGGAACTTGGTTTTAGTATTTGTCTGTGTCTTGTACCTGGGCATATTCTATCTCAGTTTGACCTACTTTTGGCCTTGAGTTGAAGGAACCCATCAATCATGCTCATGCACAGTGACCTCCCAATTTTCCTGGATCTTCTGAGCCATGGCACAGGAGCCATAAACTGAGATGTATAAATGTGTGACTACACTGTCACTAGAGACATTCAATAGTTAAGTGTTTAAGAACCCTAGGTAAGCAATTGTGGCCTTTCAAAAATTCAAATGTCTCTACAAGTGGTAACATTTCTTTTTCAGAGACAGGGTCCTACTCTCTCACTCAGGATTGGGTACAGTGGCCTGACCATAGCTCACTGTAGCCTCAAACTCCTGGACTCAAATCACCTTCCTACCTCAGCCTGCAGAGTAGCTAGGACTACAGGTGCACTACTAGGCCCAGCTGATTTCTTTATTTTTTGTAGAGATGGTGTCTTGCTATGTTGCCCAGGCTGGTCTTGAACTCCTGGCTTCAAGTGATGATTCTCCTGTCTTGGCTTCCCAAAGTGCTGGGATTACAGGTGAGAGCCACCATGTCTAGTCATGCACAAGCATAAACATAGTAAGTCTATCTAGAAGCTCTCCTTAATACAACCTCATTTCCCCTTCTCACATAAAAGCTGGCTGAATCTGTATTTTGTTCAGGATTTCTGCAGAACTCAAATTTGTATTCAAGGTGAAGCTGGAGAGATTCTGAGATTTGACTTTGTCTCTTTTCTGATACTTCAATATCCTGATTGGTATAATTAAGAAAATAATTATTCCATATAGTTTTAAGAAGATTAATTGAAATAAAATATGTTTAAGGGATTTTTAGCCACAAATCCAAACTGTAACTGATAGTATTATCTGAAACTTGAATGGAATTGAATCATTTTGGTTGGGTATGGTGTTTCAAGTCTTATGGATATTAGGTTTCCTTTGCTTCAAAAGCTTGTAAATGGACATTGTAGTCTACTTTGTTTATAATTTATTTGCCAGTCAGTGCATCTTACCATGTTATGTCATAGAGGTATCTAAACAAATGAAAGTAGTAGCCTTCTTCCTTTTACTGAAAGTCTCTGGTCATGTGATGAATTTTCCTGGTAAGTAAAATAGAAAGAAACTTTCCTTTTCCTGGCTGGGTGCAGTGGCTCATGCCTGTAATCTCAGCACTTTGGGAGGTTGAGGCAGGTGGATCACAAGGTCAGGAGACCAAGACCATACTGATCAACATGGTGAAACCCCGTCTCTACTAAAAATACAAAAATTAGCTGCGTGTGGTGGCACATTCCAGTAGTCCCAGCTACTTGGGAGGCGGAGGCAGGAGAATCGCTTGAACCCAGGAGGCAGAGATTGCAGTGAGCTGAGACTGCGCCACTGTACTCCAGCCTGGTGACAGAGCAACACACCATTTCAAAAAATAAGAGAGAGACTTTCCTTTTCCTTAAAGTCATGTAGTATTGTCCTGAGTGTATAACAACTCATGAAAATAATAGCTTATTTTGCATCACAAGTTACTTAATATGAAATATAATGTGTGTTACATACATTACAACCTCTTATCCTCAAAATGACTTTCTGAAATTAATAAAATTGTATAACTGTGTAAGTAAAGACTTGGTTTGATTGTATAATTTGCCTGAAATCACACAAGTGGCAAAATGAGAAATAAAACCAAGACCAGAGCAGAGTGTTACACTGACAAAACACCGTAATGGCAGTCTTTCTAGTTTACTTTTCTTAAAGAAATTATTTCTTATTTACAAAAGTTTATAGATAAGTTATTAATTTTCCAAGTTTTGGTTTTTCTTCAATATTTTCTATAACCTTTGGCTCCAACTAAACCTTATCTGTTAATAAATGTTAATACATAGAAAAAAGCAAACAAGAAATGAGCATTTATATTAACAATTTAGGAACAGTTGATTAGTTCTAATACTGCCCTTTTTCCCTTTGATGGATAAGATTGCTTGCGGTTGTGATTATGTATTGCATGTTAATAACAGTTAAATTTCCTGTTGGGGAAATTGCTCCTTGTTCTTATTAAAATATTTTATAATCTCATAGTGTTCTTTAAAGGATATAATGGACCATGAAAGGTAACATTATTTCAGGAACTTCACCATCTGCAGACTTGTATCATGGTATTTTGCATAAAACTAGAATAACCCTATAACATTTGCAAATATCTTAAGGCATTTAGTAGTTTTATAACTGGTTTTTAATGTCTTAGAGAAACAATTTAAATTGCCTCTATTACTTATTGCTGCTGCATAACCCATCATCCTGAAATATAGATGCATAAAACAAAAGCCATTTTATTATCAGAAGGAGTTAAAGGGATTTGAGAGATGATCAAGAAAAGTGACCTGACCATGAGGTGTGGCAGTAGCCCATACATGCTGTAACAGTCTTGCATGTGGGATAGTTGCTTGAAGCAGGAGTCTGTCCAGAAGCTACTACTACTCAAAAAAGAAGGAGGGCACAAGAACTTCTATGGGAAGTGGAAAATGGGAGAGGGGGCTTTTGTGTCTAGAATGCCTAGGTAATATTGAACAACATAATGGAGAGTCTCAGGGTCAGAAAACTGGAGAGCAGCAGTAGTTTGGAGTCTTTTAGGTACAAGGCTTATCTTACCTATGGCTGGCAGATACTGGGTGTGGTTTCTCAGAGGATGCAAAGCAGGCAGGCTCTAAATGGCTAAAAATGCCTGTTTGAACTATTTTTATAGTAATAGTATATATTAAAAATTGAGTTTGGTACTAGTGGGCTTTTGAGCTAACGGGTCTCATCTTGTAGTGAAGAATAAACATACTAGCACCGAATACACAGAGGTCATCTTTTGGGCTCATTTAGGGATTATGCTTCCGATTCTGTAGGTCAAGATTCCATCAGAATATAGTGAGAATGACTTACATCTGCTCCTTGTTGTCTGGTTCACGTCTGGGCTAACTGGGGCTCATTATGCTTGGGGATGCTTAAATGGCTCAACTAGAGTCATGTATCTGGAGTCTCAGTGCTGGCTGTCAGCCTGATTCCTTGGGTCTTCCCACATGAAATGTCCTGGGACTAGAATGTCTGAGAAGGCTTTTTTACTCACATGTCTGGTGCTTGCAATTGGACAGCTTAAATAACTGGGGCTAGCCAAGATCCCCTTTTCCATGTAACTGTCTTGGGTTCCTTCACACCATGGCAGCTTCAAGGTAGTCGGAGTTCTTACAAGATGGCTGGCTTCCCCTAGAGCTAGCATTTCAAGATACATAGATGTAAGCACAGATTTCTTTTGAGGTATCCTTGAAAATAACATGAAGATGCTTATTCTGCCTTTGATGGGTCAGAAGCAAGTCACATGTCGACCCACATTTAAGTAGACTAGCATCTGTAAAGGAGTGAATACTGAGAATTGCAGTTCACTGAGGGGTGAGAGAGTAAGGTGTGCAGATTTGGAGACTACTACCGTTAAAATAAATTTCTCTCTGTTACAACTAACATATTTTCTTAAGTTTAATAACAGTCATTTCTTTTAATACTTTGTTTTTTCCCATTTAAAATTGGTTATTATATGATTTTCTAACTCTAATAGTAATTTTTTTTATTATTTTCTGTTAAGACACACAGTTTAACATGACCAAAACTGCAAGTTTAGTTTGATCTGAAATTGAATCAGGCATATACATTACCAGCAGCATAACGGTTTTGCTAAGAAAAATATCTGAATATTCAAATAGCTAGGTAATATAATTGTTTTGTTTTCTTAATTTTCAGTTCTATATTGTATAATGACCATAATTATCTTTAAAGATAAAATATACTGTACTGGTAACCACTATATCACAAAGGCATCCCTATGTGTATTAAAACTTGGATAGCTAAATAAAAACCAAAGGGATTAGATAAACCTTTATAAATTTTATAGGATAGAAATTATTTGGAATTAAATGTTGATTATTTAAATTGTATTTGGTATCACTAATTCATTTCAAATCTGTTTCCAATTACTTTCTCCTTGAGTTTTCTTATTTTTGAACAGATTTTATTAAACGCAAAACTATTAAGTAAAATATCAATATCAAGGTTTTTAAAAATTCATTTTTTAACCTTTGTATGCATGAAAATGTTTACTAAAAACATAAAGAGAAATAATAAGCCTGCATGAATTAGAAGTAAATTCAAATGAGTTACAGAAAGTAAATTGAAAATTTTTGTGACTATTATGTTTAAGTAAACAAACTCTAACTTACCTTCTAGATATTTATACAGTTTACCATATGTTGTCTTTATACCATGAAAAATACACTAGGTAGACAGTTTCTAAACTAAAAAAGCAATATTCAGAATAAAACAAGGATGCAATAGGGTGTGTTCAGGCATATATAGAGAGATGTTACACGGCAGTTATATATTTGAAAAGCAGAATTTATTTAAAAGTTAATTTTACCTTGCATAATGATCAATAACATTTTCTTCCTAAGATTTTTTTTTCTTGTTTAGGCAAGTGTGATGAACAATAATCTGTATAAGAAGTTAGTGCTGACTCTCAGAATAATGAGAAAACCAAAAAAGACCCAATTCTTTATATTTAGTTGCCTGAAACCAAAGACCCAATTCCTTTATATTTACCATGTGCAGGTGCCATCAGAATCTGAAAAGTTCCACTTATGTGAATGTATTTATTTAACAACACATGACCTGTGACCTGGATTTCAGCCATAATTACCCAGAAGTGTGTATGTATGTGTGTGTATACTGCCACAGAACATAATGAACAAAATAAGCTGAAAGAATCAAAATTAAATGACATGAAAAGAAGTTGTGATATAGGAGAAACTTAGAGTGAGAGCTGTAGGTTTGAGTATACCACTTGCTGTCATGTGTTCTTGGCTATGTTATAGAATTCCTCCAACTCTGAGTTTCTCTATCTGTCTAATGGGAATAACAATCCATAACAGAGTTGTGATGAGGTTTCAGTGAGTAGGAAAAAAAATCCTTAAAAACTCTGAAGCACTAATAAAAATTTATGGTATAAAATTCAATTTAAACTTTTGTCCACTATATAGAACAGTGTCAATGTTTATAGCAGAAACTGCTAAGAAATTGAGTTTGCATTAATATGTTATGCACAGGAAACATCAATATATCAGCCAATTTTGTTCTGTTAGTGAAGAGCTTGTAAAGTTGGTTTCCCTTAGGAGAATACCACTCTAAGGCTGAGGGAAATGCCTTTCTTTTCCATATGTATATAGCTGTTATCTTAATAAAGCTGTTATTGCATTGGGTTATTTGCATTGATTCAGGTTGCCTAGAATTTCCATTATGTAAATTTAGTTCCAACACAAAATACCTTGTCAATTGGTTTTTCAATTTAAAAGTTTGTCTCATTTTAATACCCCTCCCCAAACTTTCATTTTTTTTCTTATATTAACTTTACACATTTGCCGTTTGTTACTTAAACAACAGCTGAGATGAGAATCACATGTTAGTGACTCAGATATGCTTTTGATCTGGACAGAGATGTTTCACTCAATTTCTCTAGCAATTTAGCGAATTTATTAAAGCTTAGCTTATGAAGTTATTTAGCTAAGATGTCTCTGAAAAAAGACAATCAAGTACATTAATGTTCGACTCAAAGTCTGGATTATTTATCCTGTTACCAAAGAGAAAGGAAAATCGTGATGTAAATTGTTTTTCTTAAGCGCAAGGAAACATACATCACTTTCTAAACCTGTTTCCAATGAATCTCTAATTTTTTTTGTCTTATTGAATATGGATTTGTAAAAATCTGCACTCATTCCTAGACAAAGAAACGTAAAATGAAAGAGTCACAAAATGTTAGTTAGACAAAGACTTTAGCAATCCAGTGTTTCCAACTTATTTTGGACCCCAGAACACTTTTCTCCATTGAAATCTTATGTTAAAGTGATGGAAACAAAGGCGCTCAATCAGGGCTTCTTGAGCTTTAATGAAATCACCTGACAAATTTGTTAAACTGAAGATTGTGGTCTGGGATGGGGCTCAAGATTCTGCATTTCTCACCAGCTCTCGGTGGTGACTGCCCCTGCCGGTCCACAGACCACATCTGAGCAGCAAGACTTGAGTTAATCGCTCTCTAAACTTAGCTGAATACTGAAACCATCAAGGCATATTAAAATATATTGATGCCTGGTTCCTCCCTGCACCTACCAGGATTCCAACTTAATTGGTATGGATACAGCCTGAGTATTGGGATTTTAAAAGCTCCCCAGGAGCTTTTTTAACATGCAGCCAAGTTTGATAACAACTGCTGTAGCGAAAATGTGCGTGTGTGCGCGCACGCGTGTGTATTGGAGAACACGTTATAGATGTCATTTATCTTTCCTGATATCTCTCTCCTACACTATGACAAAAATGCACTTAAAATCATATTGTAACTACAATTATTGGATGGTAAACTTTTATTGAACATAATATAAATACATTTAAAAGATTGTGAGTATAATGTTTGGTCTGTTCTTCATTTAACAATACAGCATGGGTTAACAAATACAAGACAGCACCAGCATTTTTAACGATTGTGAAATATGAATGTTCCCTGCTTTATTTTTCTAATCCTATATTAAGCATTTAACATGGTTATTTTCTTTTAATATTAAAATATATGTGGTGATAAATAATATTCACCAAACACTTTACATTTCTGTTCTTATTTCCTTACAACAGTGGAATCTCAAGGTTAGGCAGTAGAGACTGTCCATCCTGGTGAGGAGGGACATTTAAATTGCAGATTTTGTTTAAAATTGCCTGTGCATGGTGAAAATAAAAAGCAAACTGACTTTTAGCCAGCTTTATTATTGTTGTAAATTCTCTACATACAATGCATCTCCTTACTGCCTATACCCTGGATATATTGTTTCCACCACCCTGACTTTGGAGTGAATTCCAAACCGCCATCTCACAGTGAATTTTGACAGTCTCTGGGTGCAAAGATGTGAGCTTTTATAGGCCTTGAGATATATATCAGCATAGTTTATACAGAAGGCTATATTGCTCACATCTCCAATAACAAAATATAAAAATACATATAAAATGCTTACTTCAAATGATGGGTGTTAGTACTTTTAATATCTAACAGTTTGGCAAATTTCCATATCCTTTTCTATTAGAAAGACTGAGTTTCTTCACAGAGTTGGAAAAAACTGCTTTAAAGTTCATATGGAACCAAAAGAGCCTGCATCTCAAGACAATCCTAAGTCAAAAGAACAAAGCTGGAGGCATCCGCTACCTGACTTCAAACTATATACAAGGCTACAGTAACAAAACAGCATGGTACTGTTGCCAAAACAGAGATATAGACCAATGGAACAGAACAGGAGTCCTCAGAAATAATACCACACATCTACAGCCATCCTGATCTTTGACAAACCTACAGAGAAACAAAGAAATGGGGAAAGGATTCCCCTATTTAATAAATGGTGCTGGGAAAATTGGCTAATATTAAGAGTAGAAAGCTGAGAAGGATCCTTTCCTTACTTCTTATATGAAAAATTAATTCAAGATGGATTAGAGACTTAAATGTTAGACCCTAATACCATAAAAACCCTAGAGGAAAACCTGGTAGTACCATTCAGGACATAGGCATGGGCAAAAGACTTCGTAATCTAAGACACCAAAAGCAACGGCAACAAAGCCAAAATTGACAAATGGGATGTATTAAACTAAAGAGCTTCTGCACAGCAAAAGAAACTACCATCAGGGAACAGGCAACCTACAGAATGGGAAAATTTTGCAATCCTACTCATCTGACAAAGGGCTAATATCCAAGAACCTACAAAGAACTAAAACAAATTTACAAAGAAAAAACAAAACAACCCCATCAAAAGAGTGGGCAAAGGATATGAACAGACATTTCTCTAAAGAGAGACATTCATACAGCCAACAGACACATGAAAAAATGCTCATCATCACTGGCCATCAGAGAAATGCAAAATCAAAACCACAATGAGATACATCTCACACCTGTTAGAATGGCAATCATTAAAAAGTCAAGGAAACAACAGGTGCTGGAGAGGGGATGTGGAGAAATAGGAACACTTTACACTGTTGGTTGGATTGTAAAAACTAGTTCAACCATTATGGAAAACAGTATGGCGATTCCTCAAGGATCTAGAAGACTAGATGTACCATATGACCCAGCCATCCCATTTACTGGGTATATACCCAAGGATTATAAATCATGCTGCTATAAAGACTTCATGCACGTATGTTTTATTGCAGCACTATTCACAATAGCAAGACTTGGAATCAACTTAAATGTCCATCAGTGACAGACTGGATTAAGAAAATGTGGCACATATACACCATGGAGATACTATGCAGCCATCAAAAAGGATGAGTTTATTGTCCTTTGTAGGGACATGGATGCAGCTGAAACCATCATTCTTAGCAAACTATCCACAAGAACAGAAAACCAAACACCGCCACGTTCTCACTCATAGGTGGGAACTGAACAATGAGATCACTTGGACTCAGGAAGGGAACATCACACATACCAGGGCCTATCATGGGGAGGGTGGGGGTTGCATTAGGAGTTATACCTGATGTAAAATGACGAGTTGATGGGTGCAGCACACCAACATGACACAAGTATACATATGTAACAAACCTGCAGTTATGCACATGTACCCTAGAACTTAAAAGTATAATAATAAAAAATAAATAAATAAATTAAACAACAACAACAACAACAACAACAAAAGACTGAATATTTGTTATGTCTGTTAGTCATTTGTATTCTTCTTTTGTGATTGCCTTTTTACGATATTTGCCTGTTTTTCAAATGGTGTTTGTATTTTCTTTTCTTTTCTTTTTCTTTCTTTTGTTGAGACAGGGTCTCGCTCTGTCACCATGACTGGAGCATAGTGGTACAAACGTGGCTTACTGCCGCCTCCACCTCGCAAGCTCAAGCGATCCACCTGCTTCAGATGCCCATGGAGCTGAAACCGCAGGTGCACGTCATCATGCCTGGCTTTTTTTTTTTTTCTTTTTTTTTTGGAGAGATGGGGTCTCACTTTGCTTCCCAGGCTGTTCTCCAACTCCTGTGCTCAAGCCATCCCCCTGCCTTGGTCTCCCAAAATTCTGGGATTGCAGACGTGAGCCACTGTGCCTGACCTATATTTTCATTTTTAAAAAATAAATGTTATTGTATATATGTATGGTATAAAACATGATGTTATAAGGTAGATACATATAGTAAATGGTTACTATAGTGGCACAACTTAACATCCATCATCTCACATACTTTCTCATTCTCCACCCCACCCCATAGCAGGAGTAGGTATAATACACTGATTTAGCAAATATCCTGATTACAATATATGGTTATAAAATAGTCCTCATATATATTAGAACTTCAGACTGTTTCATTCTGTGTATTTACTACTTTGTATCTTGTGACCCACATCTTCCCATTTGCTTCATTTCACTACAAACATGGTAACCACAATTTTATTCTCTATATATTTCACCTTTTTAAAAATTGCACATATAAGTGAGATTATACAATGTTTTTCTTTCTGTGTCTGTTTCATTCACTTATCAGAATGTCCTCCATGTCCAGCCATGTTGTGGCAAATGGCAGGATTTCATCCTTTTTTAAAGCTGAATAAGCTTCCATTTTATATACATGTTTTCTTTATCCACTGATCCATTGATGGACATTTTGGTTGTTTCCATATCTTGGCTATTATGAATATACTGCAAAGAACATAAGAGTACAGATATTTTTAATATCTTTATGAGGTGGTGATTTTATTTCCTTTGAGTATATACCAAGAAGAGGGCTTGCTGAGTCACATAATAGTTCTATTTTTCATTTCTTTAGGGACCTCCATACTGTTTTCCATATGTATGCACTGATTTGCATTCCCACTAACAATGTACAAGTTTTCCTCTTTCTCTGCACCTTTGCCAACACTTATCCCTTGTCTTTTTGATGACAGCTATCCTAAGAAGTGAGAGATGATATCTCATAGTGGTTTTGATTTGCATTTCCCTGAATGTTAGTGATGCTGAGCACCTTTTCATGTACTTGCCCATTTTTATGTTATCTTCGTAGAAATACCTATTCAACTCATTTACTCTTTTTAAAAAATTGGTTTTTATGTTTTCTTGCTATTGAGTTATATAACTTCTTTATAAATCTTGAATATTAACCCTTATGTGATATATGGTTTGAATTTTTCCCACAATCCTGGCAAGTTCTTTATCATTTGTTGAGTTATTTTTTTTTTTTTTTTTTTGAGGCCGGAGTCTGGCTCTTGCTCCCAGGCTGGAGTGCAGTGGCCGATCTCTCGGCTGCAAGCTCCGCCCGGGTTCACGCCATTCTCCGCCTCAGCAGCCTCCCAAGTAGCTGGACTACAGGCGCCCTTCTGCCCTTGGCTAGTTTTTTTTGTATTTTTAGTAGAGGCGGGGTTTCACCATATTGTAGGATAGTCTCGATCTCCTGACCTTGTGATCCACCCGCCTCGGCCTCCCAAAGTGCTGGGATTACAGGCTTGAGCCACCGCGCCCGGCCATTTTGTTGATTGTTTCTTTGCTGCACAGAAGCTTTTTAGTTTGACGGAGTCCCATTTATTTATTTTTATTGTTGTAGTGTGAGTTTTTGGTGTAATATGTAAGAAATTATTGCCAAGCCCCATGTCAAGGAGCTTTTCCCTTCATTTCATTCTAGGAGCTTTATGGTTTCAGGCCTTATTTATTCACTTTGAGATAACTTTTGTATATGGTATAAGATAAGGGTTGAAATTCATTCTTTTGTATATGGAAATCCAGTTATCTCAGAACAACTTGTTAAAGAGATTATCATTTCTTCTATTGTATCTTTTTGGTATTCTTGCCAAAAATTAGTTGACCATATCTGTTGGGATTTATTTCTGGGCTTTTTATTCTTTTTCACTGATCTATGTGTCTGTTTTTATACCAGTGCAGTACTGTTTTGATTACCATAGCTTTATAATAGAATTCTAAATCTAGAAGTATGACACCTTCAACTTTTTTCCTTAGAATTGTTTTGGTTATTTTGGGTCTTCTGTGGTTCATATCAACTTTAGGATTGTTTTTCTATTTCTGTGCAGAATGCCATGGGAATTTTGATAGGTATTGCTTTGAATCCATATATTGCTTTAGATAGTTGGGACATTTTAACAGTATTAATTTTTCTAATGATTAATGCCTATGGAATATATTTTCATTTATTTGTGTCCTCTTCAATTTCATTCATCAATGTTTTATAGTTTTCAGTGTACAATTATTTAACCTTCTTGGTTAAATTTATTCCTAAGTACTATATCTTCTTGTTGATATGGAGAAACATAAATGAATAAAGCTATAATTTGTCTTCCGTTAAGTATACTAAAAGTACAGTAAGTCCTCATTTAAAATTGTTGATGGGTTCTTGAAAACTGCAACTTTAGATGAAACAACATATAGCAGGTCCTTGAATAATGTTTCATTAAGGATCGTTTTCTTCTAGCTTTAATGATAAAAAATTGGTTTTGTTATACTTTGTTTCACTTAAAGTCCCAGTGTCCAAGAACCTATCCTATGATTTCTCCTTGTTTGTTTTTGCCATTGAAGTTTGTTTATGGGATGATTTTTTTAACCTTAGTAGTCTAAATATTTATGTAGTTTGATCCATCAATCTTTTCCTCATGGTTACTTCTGGAGATGTTAAGTCCCCTCTGACCTTAGTATCATATATATAACTAGCCACTTAAGAGTTTATCCAAAAATTTTACATTTTACTTTCTCTTTAGTTCTTTAATTTACTAAAAATAATTTTGTTGCATTATATGAAGAAGTAATTTTTTATCTTGTTCTCAAATGTTTAGTAGACAAAATAACCATTTATCGCTTTGTCCATTCATTACCTAGTTATTTAGTATCACATTTTTTAACCTAATACATTAAAACATATTTGGAGATGTCCCTGAATTATCCATTCTGTTCTTTATTTTCATCAATTTTCTATTTCAATATTGAAAGCTTTAATTATTTTAGCTTTAG
This sequence comes from Papio anubis, assembly GCF_008728515.1. NCBI lineage: Eukaryota > Metazoa > Chordata > Mammalia > Primates > Cercopithecidae > Papio > Papio anubis. The sequence continues at coordinate 39,841,881 of NC_044990.1, forward strand.
AGTACTCTCTAATATTCAGCAACAAACATTCCTCTTTTTCAGATAATTTCTGACCATTTTTTAGTGATTGATCTTTCAGAAAAATGTAGAATTCTATTTCAGTTTAAATAATATTATTTTGTGATTTTTACCTGTAATCACTGCGTTTAAAATTCAGTATATGCAAGTACTGGCATCTATACCCCCAGAAGTGTTTCCATGTAACAATATTATACGGATATTTATTTACTTAAGAATTTTTTACTGATATTCAGGAGAATTAACTTTATTTGTATTTATTTACATTTATTTTAATGTATTTAATTATGTATGTGTAACATTGTATGTATATAAGTAAATCTAATATTTTGTCTCTGTGTGTGTGTGTCTGTGTTTGTGTGCATCAGGTGTTGCTATATGGGCTATGCTAGTCTTCTAAACAAGAAATTGGGAAAATTCTTTATTTATTTTTTTCCTCTCTTTGTAGCTACTCTAATAGCTGAATACCAAATTCTACATAAGGCATTAAGAAATAAACATCAAATGAATTTAAGAACAAAATATATGCATGACATAGACATTACCAAATCAAGATTTAGGAAAGCTGTTTTAATTTAAATGATAACTTCAGTAAGCATCAAAAGTCCCAAAACTAAGAAAATAGTCACAGTCAAGGGACTGAGTCATACTAACTTGAAAGAAGCTATGATCAGAATTTATAATCTAGTTGAAGATATAGAATGCCGGCAAATGAAAGAGTCAGGCAAAAACCTAAGACAGTGTATAGTGAAAGATATACATATATAATAAGAATGTAGAATCATTGAACTTGTATATATCAATATAAGGGTTAACATTTATTAAATAAATGTGTTTGTCCAGAGTTTATGAAAATATTAAGACAGAACCATGAGAATATGCTGGGTTGGTTCAGTGTGGTGACAGCCTAAAATGAGTGAAACAGAAGTCTTATAATAGCACAGTTTAAAACACTCTATATTATTCACCTATGCTTGGAATGCAAATAAAAACCCAAAACTGATCTCCTGAAAACTCTTCCAGCTCAGCAGTCTGTGAACAACACCAAATAACCTTGAAACAATATTCAATTACTTTGTATTGAAGATAAGTAATTTCACATAGTGTTTTACTATACATTTTCTAGTATTTATTTCTCTGTGTGTTTTCAGACACACACAAATCACTGTCATTACCACCACCACATACACTCTCACAAATCACACAAATCCAGAGTTATCCAGTATTGAATTTTAAAAATTTTCAGAGTGTTCATGCTTTTGTCTTGCTTTGGATGTCTTTATACTGTACTTTGTTCATGTTTTTTTTTTTTTTTCTTTATTTTCACACTTTATTCTTTAGAGAATATTTTTAAAATTGTAAGTTCTCTTTTTGTTCTTATCATTGTAAGTCATTTGAAATATTTATTTTTTTAGTACTTGTAATAATTATATTCAAGTATAAAAAAGAATTTTTATCTTAATAAAATAAAAAGAGATTCTCAGCTCCACATGCTATACAGGAAGCATGGCTGGGAGGCCTCAGGAAATTTGCAGTTATGGCAGAAGGCAAAGGGGAAGGAGGCACAATCTTCAATGGTGGCAGGAGAGAGAGAGAGTGAAGGGGAAAGTGTTACATACTTTGAAACAACCAGATCTCGTGAGAACGAGACAGTAATAGGGAGATGATGCTAAACCATTAGAAACCACACCCATGATCCGATTATCTCCCACCAGGTCCCTCACCAACCCTGGGGATTACAATTCAACATGAGACTTGGGTGGGGACACAGAGCCAAACCTTATCAGAGCCACATTTTTTCTCCACCAAAATCAATAAGAAAATTGGAAAAAATATCTGAAACAACTGGTTTTAAAAATTAGACCAAAGGCAACATAGGACTGTCATCCCGGAGAGAAGGGAAACAGATGATGTGGGTCCCACCCATAGTCTCACTGGGAAAGGGAACTCAAAGAGAGCTGAGTAGTCTGGATAAGTTGAAGGAATCAATATCAAAGTCTCCAGAGGCCAAGGTGACTAAACTTTGTGAGGCAGAATATTTGAAAGAACAGAGGTACACAGAGGAAGAGCTCCAGAAATCTGCATAGGGCTTTTCTTGTATCTTTGGCTATATACCTATCTACAGATGCATAGGTAAAACTTCATGCAGCTGGAGGAAAAATTAAGGGGAGAGAACAATTATCAGAGAACTCTAACAGGAAAAACTTCCAGAGCTAACTCAGGGATAGTTGTTTGAGTTTGTGTGAGTTAGAGTGAAAAGATGTCATTGAAAACAGCAGACATGTAACTCAAGATTCCAGAAATATCTTCCTGTAACGGTGGAGCAAAAATAGCAATATAGAAAAGGCTATTGAAGACTTACCCTTTAAAAGCTAAAAATCAAATTCTAAAAGTATTAAACTGATTTGTAAGTAGCTTAATTTCCTGCCAGAACAAACTCCAATGCTCATTAACAATACACTAATATTTGCTAAATAATGTAATTTTACATTACAGATTCATTAAAAAATAGTGAAGAAGAATTGTGATCTTATAACCAGACATAAAATGAACTAATAGAAACATAAATGGCAGAGATGATAGAATTAGCAGATGAAAACATTAAAAGAGCCATTAAAATATGTTCAATATGCTCAGGTTTTAGAAAAAACTTTAGAAACCAAGAGGAGTTTCTAAAGTTAAAAAATATTTTTTAAATGAAAATTTCACTTCATTGTCTTAAATCAGATTAAACAATCTTAAAGAAAAACATATCAGTGAACTGGAAGAAATACCAAAAGCATTCTATAAAATGAAGCATAGAGAATAATAAAGATTCATTCATTTGTGGGAGTATATGAAGCAATTAACATATGAATGATTGAAGTCCCAGAGAAAGAACAGAAAAAAAAATTGAAAAATAGATGTTAAAAGTTTTGCAAATTTGAGGGCACAGAGCAAGATGGCCAAATAGGAACAGCTCCAGTCTCCAGCTCCCAGTGCGAGTGACACAGAAGACAGGTGATTCCTGCATTTTCAAATGAGGTACTGGGTTCATCTCACTATGGAGTGCCGGACAATCAGTGCTGGTCAGCTGCTGCAGCCTGACCAGTGAGAGCTGAAGCAGGATGAGGCATACCTCACCTGGGAAGTGCAAGGCGGGAAGGGAATCCCTTTTCTTAGCCAGGGTAACTGAGACACACAACACCTGGAAAATCAGGTAAATCCCACCCCAATACTGCGCTTTAAAAAGGGTCTTAGCAAACGGGCACACCAGGAGATTATATCCCACACCTGGCTGGGAAGGTCCCACACCCACGGAGCCTCCCTCCTTGCTAGCACAGCAGTCTGTGATCTAAGGGCAAGGCAGCAAGGAGGCTGGGGGAGGGGGGCCCGCCATTGCTGAGGCTTAAGTAGGTAAACAAATCCGCTGGGAAGCTTGAACTGGGTGGAGCTCACAGCAGCTCAAGGAGGCCTGCCTGTCTCTGTAGACTCCACCTCTGGGGACAGGGCACAGCTAAACAACAATAACAAAGCAGCAGAAACCTCTGCAGATGCAAACGACTCTGTCTGACAGCTTTGAAGAGAGCAGTGGATCTCCCAACACGGAGGTTGAGATCTGAGAACAGACAGACTGCCTGCTCAAGTGGGTCCCTGACCCCTGAGTAGCCTAACTGGGAGATATCCTCCACTAGGGGCAGACCGACACCCCACACCTCACACGGTGGAGTACACCCCTGAGAGGAAGCTTCCAAAGCAAGAATCAGACAGGTACACTCGCTGTTCAGCAATATTCTATCTTCTGCAGCCTCTGCTGCTGATACCCAGGCAAACAGCGTCTGGAGTGGACCTCAAGCAATCTCCAACAGACCTACAGCTGAGGGTCCTGACTGTTAGAAGGAAAACTAACAAACAGGAAGGACACCCACACCAAAACCCCATCAGTACGTCACCATCATCAAAGACCAGAGGCAGATAAAACCACAAAGATGGGGAAAAAGCAGGTCAAGAAAGCTGGAAATTCAAAACATAAGAGCGCATCTCCCCCTCCAAAGGAACGCAGCTCATCGCCAGCAATGGATCAAAGCTGGACAGAGAAGGACTTTGACGAGATGAGAGAAAAAGGCTTCAGTCCATCAAACTTCTCAGAGCTAAAGGAGGAATTATGTTCCCAGCGCAAAGAAACTAAAAATCTTGAAAAAAGAGTGGAAGAATTGATAACTAGAATAATTAATGCAGAGAAGGCCATAAACGAACTGACAGAGATGAAAACCATGACACAAGAAATACGTGACAAATGCACAAGCTTCAGTAACCGACTCGATCAACTGGAAGAAAGAGTATCAGCGATTGAGGATCAAATGAATGAAATAAAGCGAGAAGAGAAATCTACAGAGAAAAGAAGAAAAAGAAATGAACAAAGCCTGCAAGAAGTATGGGATTATGTAAAAAGACCAAATCTACGTCTGATTGGGGTGCCTGAAAGTGAGGGGGAAAATGGAACCAAGTTGGAAAACACTCTTCAGGATATCATCCAGGAGAACTTCCCCAACCTAGTAGGGCAGGCCAACATTCAAATTCAGAAAATACAGAGAATGCCACAAAGATACTCCTCGAGAAGAGCAACTCCAAGACACATAATTGCCAGATTCACCAAAGTTGAAATGAAGGAAAAAATGTTAAGGGCAGCCAGAGAGAAAGGTCGGGTTACCCACAAAGGGAAGCCCATCAGACTAACAGCAGATCTATCAGCAGAAGCTCTACAAGCCAGAAGAGAGTGAGGGCCAATATTCAACATTCTTAAAGAAAAGAATTTTAAACCCAGAATTTCATATCCAGTCAAACTAAGTTTCATAAGTGAAGGAGAAATAAAATCCTTTACAGATAAGCAAATGCTTAGAGATTTTGTCACCACCAGGCCTGCCTTACAAGAGACCCTGAAGGAAGCACTCAACATGGAAAGGAACAACCGGTACCAGCCATTGCAAAAACATGCCAAAATGTAAAGACCATCAAGGCTAGGAAGAAACTGCATCAACTAACGAGCAAAATAACCAGTTAATATCATAATGGCAGGATCAAGTTCACACATAACAATCTTAACCTTAAATGTAAATGGACTAAATGCTCCAATTAAAAGACACAGACTGGCAAACTGGATAAAGAGTCAAGACCCATCAGTTTGTTGTATTCAGGAGACCCATCTCACATGCAGAGACACACATAGGTTCAAAATAAAGGGATGGAGGAAGATCTACCAAGCAAATGGAGAACAAAAAAAAGCAGGGGTTGCAATACTAGTCTCTGATAAAACAGACTTTAAACCATCAAAGATCAAAAGAGACAAACAAGGCCATTACATAATGGTAAAGGGATCAATTCAAAAGGAAGAGCTAACTATCCTAAATATATATGCACCTAATACAGGAGCACCCAGATTCATAAAGCAAGTCCTTAGAGACTTACAAAGAGACTTAGACTCCCATACAATAATAATGGGAGACTTCAACACCCCACTGTCAACATTAGACAGATCAACGAGACAGAAAGTTAACAAGGATATCCAGGAATTGAACTCATCTCTGCAGCAAGCAGACCTAATAGACATCTACAGAACTCTCGACCCCAAATCAACAGAATATACATTCTTCTCAGCACCACATTACACTTATTCCAAAATTGACCACATACTTGGAAGTAAAGCACTCCTCAGCAAATGTACAAGAACAGAAATTATAATAAACTGTCTCTCAGACCACAGTGCAATCAAACTAGAACTCAGGACTAAGAAACTCAATCAAAACCGCTCAACTACATGGAAACTGAACAACCTGCTCCTGAATGACTACTGGGTACATAACGAAATGAAGGCAGAAATAAAGATGTTCTTTGAAACCAATGAGAACAAAGATACAACATACCAGAATCTCTGGGACACATTAAAAGCAGTGTGTAGAGGGAAATTTATAGCACTAAATGCCCACAAGAGAAAGCTGGAAAGATCTAAAATTGACATTCTAACATCACAATTAAAAGAACTAGAGAAGCAAGAGCAAACACATTCAAAAGCTAGCATAAGGCAAGAAATAACTAAGATCAGAGCAGAACTGAAGGAGATAGAGACACAAAAAACCCTCCAAAAAATCAATGAATCTAGGAGTTGGTTTTTTGAAAAGATCAACAAAATTGACAGGCCACTAGCAAGACTACTAAAGAAGAAAAGGGAGAAGAATCAAATCGATGCAATTAAAAATGATAAAGGGGATATCACCACCGACCCCACAGAAATACAAACTACCATCAGAGAATACTATAAACACCTCTACGCAAATAAACTAGAAAATCTAGAAGAAATGGATAATTTCCTGGACACTTACACTCTCTCAAGACTAAACCAGGAAGAAGTGAATCCCTGAATAGACCAATAGTAGGCTCTGAAATTGAGGCAATAATTAATAGCCTACCAACCAAAAAAACTCCAGGACCAGATGAATTCACAGCCTAAATCTACAGGAGGTACAAGGAGGAGTTGGTACCATTCCTTCTGAAACTATTCCAATCAATAGAAAAAGAGGGAATCCTCCCTAACTCATTTCATGAGGCCAGCATCATCCTGATGCCAAAGCCTGGCAGAGACACAACAAAAAAAGAGAATTTTAGACCAATATCCCTGATGAACATTGATGTAAAAATCCTCTATAAAATACTGGCAAACCAGATCCAGCAGCACATCAAAAAGCTTATCCATCATGATCAAGTGGGCTTCATCCCTGGGATGCAAGGCTGATTCAACATATGCAAATCAATAAATGTAATCCAGCATATAAACAGAACCAAAGACAAAAACCACATGATTATCTCAATAGATGCAGAAAAGGACTTTGACAAAACTCAACAGCCCTTCATGCTAAAAATGCTCAATAAATTCAGTATTGATGGAACATATCTCAAAACAATAAGAGCTATTTATGACAGACCCACAGCCAATATCACACTGAATGGGCAAAAACTAGAAAAATTCCCTTTGAAAACTGGCACAAGACAGGGATGTCCTCTCTCACCACTCCTATTCAACATAGTGTTGGACGTTCTGGCTAGGGCAATGGGGCAAGAGAAAGAAATCAAGGGTATTCAGTTAGGAAAAGAAGAAGTCAAATTGTCCCTGTTTGCAGATGACATGATTGTATATTTAGAAAACCCCATTGTCTCAGCCCAAAATCTCCTTAAGCTGATAAGCAACTTCAGCAAATCTCAGGATACAAAATGTGCAAAAATCACAAGCATTCTTATACACCAGTAACAGACAAACAGAGAGCCAAACCATGAATGAACTTCCATTCATAATTGTTTCAAAGAGAATAAAATACCTAGGAATCCAACTGACAAGGGATTTAAAGGACCTCTTCAAGGAGAACTACAAACCACTGCTCAGGGATATAAAAAAGGACACAAACAAATGGAAGAACATACCATGCTCATAGACAGGAAGAATCAATATCGTGAAAATGGCCTTACTGCCCAAAGTAATTTATAGATTCAATGCCATCCCCATCAAGCTACCAATGAGTTTCTTCACAGAATTGGAAAAAACTGCTTTAAAGTTCATATGGAAACAAAAAAGAGCCCACATTGCCAAGACAATCCTAAGTCAAAAGAACAAAGCTGGAGACATCACGCTACCTGACTTCAAACTATACTACAAGACTACAGTAACCAAAACAGCATGGTACTGGTACCAAAACAGAGATATAGACCAATGGAACAGAACAGAGTCCTCAGAAATAATACCACACATCTACAGCCATCTGATCTTTGACAAACCTGAGAGAAACGAAATGGGGAAAGGATTCCCTATTTAATAAATTGTGCTGGGAAAATTGGCTAGCCATAAGTAGAAAGCTGAAACTGGATCCTTTCCTTACTCCTTATATAAAAATTAATTCAAGATGGATTAGAGACTTAAATGTTAGACCTAAAACCATAAAAACCCTAGAAGAAAATCTAGGTAATACCATTCAGGACATAGGCATGGGCAAAGAATTCATGTCAAAAACACCAAAAGCAATAGCAACAAAAGCCAAAATTGACAAATGGGATGTAATTAAACTAAAGAACTTCTGCACAGCAAAAGAAACTACCATCAGAGTGAACAGGCAACCTACAGAGTGGGAGAAAATTTTTGTAATCTACTCATCTGACAAAGGGCTAATATCTAGAACGTACAAAGAACTGAAACAAATTTACAAGAAAAAAACAAACAACCCCATCAAGAGGTGGGCAAAGGATATGAACAGACATTTCTCAAAAGAAGACATTCATACAGCCAACAGACACATGAAAAAATGCTCATCATCACTGGCCATCAGAGAAATGCAAATCAAAACCACAATGAGATACCATCTCACACCAGTTAGAATGGCGATCATTAAAAAGTCAGGAAACAACAGGTGCTGGAGAGGATGTGGAGAAATAGGAACACTTTTACACTGTTGGTGGGATTGTAAACTAGTTCAACCACTATGGAAAACAGTATGGCGATTCCTCAAAGATCTAGAACTAGATGTACCATATGACCCAGCCATCCCATTACTGGGTGTATACCCAAAGGATTATAAATCATGCTGCTATAAAGACACATGCACACGTATGTTTATTGCGGCACTATTCACGATAGCAAAGACTTGGAATCAACCCAAATGTCCCTCAGTGACAGACTGGATTAAGAAAATGTGGCACATATACACCATGGAATACTATGCAGCCATAAAAAAGGATGAGTTTGTGTCCTTTGTAGGGACATGGATGCAGCTGGAAACCATCATTCTCAGCAAACTATCGCAAGAACAGAAAACTAAACACCGCATGTTCTCACTCATAGGTGGGAACTGAACAATGAGATCACTTGGACTCGGGAAGGGGAACATCACACACCGGGGCCTATCACGGGGATGGGGGAGGGTGAAGGGATTGCATTGGAAGTTATACCTGATGTAAATGACAAGTTGATGGGTGCTGACGAGATGATGGGTGCAGCACACCAACATGGCACAAACATACATATGTAACAAACCTGCATGTTATGCACATGTACCCTAGAACTTAAAGTATAATAATAATTACGAAAAAAAAAAGTTTTGCAAATTTGAGAAAATTACAAGTCCTTAGAAGCAAGGGGTTTAATGAACCCCAAGCAGGATAAACACAAAGTAGATTACACCAAACATACCATGACCAAATTTCTGAAAATCTGTGAGAAATGGAAAAAATCTTAAGCCAGATTTTAAAATGGCATAATACTTATGTAGATATCAAGATAATTCCATAGAATTCTCGTTATAAACTGAAAGCCAGAAGTAAAAATGACAACTTCAAAATGCTGAATGATGAGAAAGAAAACCTGTCAATTCAGAATTCTACATCAAAATTATCTTTAATATGTTAAGGTAATAATAAATATTTTTTTATGCAGAAATGGTATGAGAGAAGAGAAATAATTTCAGAGCTATGCTAAAAAATTAAGAGTCTTGGAAGTGGTAAGTATGTAGATAATTACTAATAAAACATTTTGTCTAATTCTTTAATTTTGTTTAAAGGCATTAGATCATTTAGAACAAAGTGACAACAATATTTTGTGGGGCTTATAACATATGCCAAAACAAAGGCACAAAAGATAGAAGGAGGGATGAAAGCATAATATTATAAGGTCCTTATACAATAAGAAAACTGGTATAATAGAATTGAAGGTAGAATATGATAATTAAAGATAGATATTACAAACTCTAGAGAAATCAATAAGAAATATAAAACAAGCTTGGTATGGTAGCTAACACCTTTATTCTTAGCACCTTGGGAGGCTGAGGCACGAGAATTGTATGAGGCCAGGATTTCTAGACCAGCCTGGGCAATATAGTCAGCCCCAGTTTCTAAAAATTAAACAAAAATTAGCTGGACATGGTAGTGTACACCTGTAGTTCCAGCTACTCGAGAGGCTGAAGTGGAAGGATAGCTTGAGCCCAGGAATTTGAGACTACAGTGGGCTATGATCACAAAACGCTCTCTAGCCTGGGCAACAGAAAGAGGCCTCGACTCTTCAAAAAAAAAAAAAAAAAAAGGAATGAAAAAAAGAAGTGTAGCTAATAAGTCAAGAATATATATAATATGAAGTTATAAAAATCACACAATTTAAAATATTTCCAGGAAGAGGAAGAAGTAATAAAAACATAATGAAACCGTTAGGAAGCAAAGAACAAATGGTAGATTTAAATCAATCACATCAGTAACCACATTGAATGTAAATGGTCTGAAGACTCCAATTAAAAAATTAAAATTATCAGATTGAATTTTAAAAGACTCAACTGTACTTCCACAAACAAAAGCAAAATACAAATAAAGACACATGGACACATGTAACTAAAACAAAAGGGTGGGATAACGTATTTAATCCAAATACCTATTTTAGGAAAGTTGGCATAGCTAAGTTAATATCAAAGCAGACTTCAGAACAAGGAACATTACCAGGAATGAAGACAATCATTTCTTATTGACAAAGGGGTCAGTTTATTAGGAAGACATAGCAGTTCAAAATATGTATGCATTTCATGGCAGAGCTTCAAAATACATTAAGTAAAAATTGACCTAACTGAAAAGGAGAAATCGAGAAATTCACAATTACAGATGGAGATGTCAACACTCCTCTTTTCGTATTCATATAATAAGAAATATAAAAATAATATGGATACAAAAAATTAAATAGTACATTCAATTTATTTGAACACCCCTCTAAACAACTTGTAAGTAAAAGAAGAAATAGAAAAGTTGCAAATATTTAGAATTCAATAAAAAGAAAAATATGACATGAAATATGTAAAATGCTGCTAAAACAATAATTTGATGAAAATTTTTACCTTTATGTAAGTATATCCAAGAAGACAAAAGGCTAGAAACCAGTGACATTAGTTTTTATTTTACAAAACTAAAACAAAGGAGTAAATTAAAGACAAAGTAAAGAGAAGCAAAGAAATAATGAAAGGTAATCAATGAATCATAAAGTGCTTTACAAAATCAGTATAGAAATATCTGCTCATTGAAGACACCTGAGGTTGTATATCCCCTGGAATACTAGAAACTTACAGACGCCAAAGATCTTAATCAAGGGAATGCTTCCAGGCAAGAACCATGCTATCTCTATCTTTCAGTCTCCCACAACACCTGGAATGGTGCTATGTACATAACGGCAGCTCAGTGATATCTGTTGGATTGAATTGCATTGAGTCATTATGTGTATCTTAATAATGCTATTCCTGAATCTGTCAATTTTGAAACATACTCATTCTGTTACTTTAAGAATTTAAAAATCCAAGTAGATGATAGTGTGTTATCAACACTAGTAAGCTTTCAGGCATAAAACTTCAGATATTAGAATCAGTTTCTAGAAATGTCCCATTGGCTAAATGCATGTAAAAATGATTTAAAATATACACAGACAAATATCAACTATGTGACCATGACGGCCCAACATTTAAGCTACTACAACTAATTCTCATCTTTATGTGAAAAAAAAAAAAAAAAAAGCGTAAGAGAAGGGTATTAATCAATAGCTTCTTATCCATAAACTGGAATGGGTTAGCTATTTGAAATGGACTGGGTTCCTATATTTTCTGGTCACAGCTACTCCAGAGAAAAGCAATGAGTCATTTTGAGGGTTCCCCAAATCCAAGTTCATGTAGCTTTGTCTGTTGGGAAGCATAGGGCAGTTAGATAGGGAGAAGGAGAAGCTTCAATTTCAGATACTTTCCTTCTGAGGATCATGTTTTGGGTAGATCATAATGTTTTACTGGATGGGTGCAAAGCTCCTTTTTGGTTTGCCAGCTTAAGTATCATTTACTGAAGTAAAACCTTCTCTAATTTCCACACTAGTTTTGCTCCTGTATCATGATTACATAGATGTCTGTTCCTTTCTTTAACAAAACTGGACCTCTAATAGTTTTTCAAAATCTATCTCTATTTATTTATTTTTGCTAGATTCTAAATTACGTGAAGGCAGAAAACCTGTTTTGAGGTCTGCAACATAGTATGTGGTCAACAAATATTAAATGAATAAATGAATGAATAAGATTAAGCAATAATGCTAGGAGACTTCTTAGGTAGGCTCTATCTTGAAGTTCTTCTTATCTTTATATCTGGCATTGGCCTTTGTGAGTCTGTCTTTACAATTCTAGATTTTTAAATGCATTCTGAAGTCTCAGAGATAGGAGTAGCAGTGATTCATTTATGTTGTTTAAATTTTAGGCATAACACAAATCTCTTTCTTAAAAAAATATACCTTATAATAAGCAATTATAATAATTGAATAGAATTTATAATTCAGATAATTTTTACATTAAATTTAGTCTGTGCTGTACATAATATCTTCAAAGTTAGTATTCCACCAGTTTAAACATCTTCCTCATGTTCATAATTACACTGATAGAACGACAATAATTTATAAGGCAACAATTCAGCCAATTATAATATATTCAGCTGTTAATATTAGTAAGTTCATGTATAAATTATTTAAAAGAGGCCTTTAAACAAATTTGGAAACCTTTGATCATATCAAAGAAAAAATAAATTTTTTGTTAATCCTGGAGAGATTAGCTAAAAAAGGCCTTAATTGTTTCAGAGTTTCTGCAACATTTTCCTGTTTATCTTAACACTCCCGCAGTAATGCCTTGCATAAATTCACTGGACCCTCTTCAGAATAGAAAGGCATTGAAATAGAAGATATTCTGTGGTTGAGGAATGTGAAGGAGTTTCACAGTGTTGGCTCTTCCATACATCTTAGTTCTTGAGTAATGGCCTTTTTACAGATTAAATGCCTAAGGTCTTTCTGTTGCCAGAGTGTATCGATGATCTCTCTAGTCCTTGTATCCTACTTCTCAAGAGGGCAATGTAGGTGTTTTCACAGTATATAAAATAAGTTCCATTGCTTGGGGGACACATGACATCTTCTAGAAGATTTTTGCAGATGATATTATAAATACAACTTATGAACTGTATCATACACTGAAGAAAAGATAGAGCAGGTACCAGATTTAACACGTTTAATTTGCAGGTCAAAAATTAGGTAGTTTAGAGTAGACCTTAGCTTTTGAGATAGATAGATAGATAGATAGATAGATAGATAGATAGATAGATAGATAGACAGATAGATAGATAGATTAGACAGATAGATAGATATTTTTTCTTTCTTTTATTTATTTATCATTATTATTATTTTTTTTTTGAGACAGAGTCTTGCTCTGTCATCCAGGCTGGAGTGCAGTAGTGTGATCTCGGCTCACTGCAACTCCCACCTCCCAGGTTCAAGTGATTCTCCTGCCTCAGCTTCCAAAGTAGCTGGGATTACAGGTGCCCGCCAACACACCTGGCTAATTTTTGTATTTTTAGTAGAAACAGGTTTCACCATGTTGGCCAGGCTGGTCTCAAACTTCTGACCTGTTGATTCACCTGCCTCAGCCTCCCAAGTGCTGGGATTATAGGCATGAGCCACTGCATCTGGCCAAGATAGCTATCTATCATTTTTAATAGCCAAAATATATATTACCTCACTATTGTTTGGGGTAATATCGTTAGAAGATTCCCTCTTACAACTATGGGTAGGATATGCTGAATATCTGGTAGAAACTCACAGAAGTATAGCCTTATTCAGTTTAACACAGCCTTAACTTCAGGAAAGCAAACTATTTCCTCTTTTTTCCCCCCTTTGTTTTTCCATCATCCTGGACTAGCTACAATACAACTAAAGACTCTGAAGTCAGACCTCAAAAAATACTACAGAGGGATAGGGCTGGAAGCAAGACATATGTTTATGTGTTCTGAGGCAAGTGCTGTACATACTCTTCTACTTGACGGTTTCTAGTACATGTGAAAGCACAGATAATGGTAAATTCAGCCTAGTGATTTTCCCCAGCAATTTCAGTGTTTTCCACTTCATTTAACGCATGCCATCAGAGGCTCTAGATGATCTGGAATTTTAAAACCCAGCAATAAAATGTTCATGTCATTATGAAGAAAAAAAACTAATTTATTTTAAGACAAGGCATTGTATTAGATATGCTCAAATTAGGAGTTCCTTCTGATGCAACTGTACAGTACAGGTGTTATGTCCTTTTTCAGAATAAGATAAGGCTTAGAGAAGTTTGTAATGTTCCTATACAATTAAAAATCTCAGAAAAGTAGTCAACACTCTTTTATGCTAAAATGTGACATTTTCCTTATACCACCTTGTTGCTCAGGGATTATGCAGAAGAGGTTGACAAGCTACTGCATGGTTTTACCAAAAAGGATCATAAACTACTACGCTAAAAATTTAGAGAATTTCTAAGCCTTTTAAATACTAGCTACTGCAAACGATTGTGGAGTCTCATCTCTCAAGATGTGTGTAAATGAAGTGAAATGTACTGTTCTTTATGTTCTCACTGCCTAATAAAAAGAAGACATGAACTTAGAGGATTTTTTAAAGTAATGCTAGTATGTGTTCTCACCCATATTCATCTTATTGGCTTCATATCACAAAAGGAATTCATTTGTGAAATAGCTGTTTGGTCTAGATGTGTAGATTAAAATTATAAGACAACTTCTCTTTGTACAAAGCAAATGTAGCATGATCACCCTCACAGTGTCATCTTCACTAGAAGCATATAGCATCTACCTGAGACCAGGGTTATTCTTATTCTTAGATATTAAAACTTTATTTCACCTTTTTAGTACAATATATTTCTATATTCCAATTTTGAAGTAACTGAAATCACAGTTAGTTACTGTGAGAAGCACCATTTGAGTCCAGCTCATTTCTTAACAGGGACTTCGCAGCTGGTGAGCTTTTCAATAAACACATTGAAATTAAATGTCCCATTGGGCTATGTTTCATGAGTTATTTAGTGTTTGTGTTCTCACCGTAGGTGTCTTTATTTCATTGTTGTATTTTTTTTTATGACTAAATTGCATGTTTCTATCTCACCCTTTACTTGATTAATTTAAATCAAGCCTTACAGGATTCAAAAACTGCTTCTTATATACGTATGCAATTAAATTTTAATAGAACACAGTGGTGCTTCTCTAGATAAGACTATATTAATTTATCAAATTATTTAAAATGGGAATTTCATTAGAAAAAGACTGATGGTTATAGACTCTTCAGCTCAAAATGAGCTATTGAACTTTCTAGTTGACGGTGTCTTTTCCCCCCAGTAAAGAATGTGTCTTTACAGCTAAAGGTAACATTAAGTTCAGAATCGAAGCCACAGAGTACAAGGGATTGATTTGCAGCAAAGCTGATAACCCTCCATTTTGGAATGAAGCATGGACAGAAAGAAGGCAAGTATTCTTACCTTACATTCACTATATATTCATTAGTAAAACTTTGGCTTGTGATCCTCCAAATGAGAAATTAATGATATAAAAATAATCACTACATTAGAATTGAATTATGTTCAAACTTTATTTTGTTTATGAGAAAGTTTAAGATAGTTTATCGTTAGCAAACCTAGAGAGGCTACCTAAATGAGGATACCTTTAGAGGATACCTAAATAAAGATTAGTACCTTTATCTTTATTTTTTTAAAAAATGGTGGCTACCAGCCTCAAATGTTCATTTAACATGGAATTAGGCATGACTTTTTACTTAAGATTACTAGTACACATGTTTACAGTACCCTCTGACCTAGGAGTACTTATCCTAATATTTGCTATAATTGTTTGAGCTAATGAATAACTATTTAATACAGTATCTTTAGTTCTTCATTTTAAATCACAGGTGAAGGAAAATAGTTCCATTTAGGTAGTGTGACAAATCTATGACAGAAACTCTTTGATATATCCGCCCACTCTTTTTGATGTTTACTTTGAAAGTAACCGTTGATAATTAGTTTGCTAAGACTGCTGAAACAGCTCTTGGAATCAGGAATTGTGGTGCAATAAGAGATGGTGAGCACAGATTTCAAATCTCATTCCTTCCTATGTCCACTGATTAGATGTCCACATCTAATCTGCATTCAGGCAGGATATGCAAAGATTTAAATTCTCAGAGAGTCTGCTTTAAATTTCTTTATTAGTATGCTAGCGCTTTGATAAGTTGTACATTATTCCAAAACAATATTTACTGCATTGTTATAGTTCATGAGATATGTATGGACTTACCTACCGTTAAGTTGCCAGAAGTTGGAGCAAATGGGTTCTTTACACATCCATCTATTCATTCATGTATCCATTTATTTATTCATCAAAAATTATTAAGAACAATTATTGAATGACCTTGGTAACTGGAATATATTAATATCAAAGTACTGTAGGGAAGTGAACAAACAAAGAAGGTTAGGGAAGTTGGGATTGTTGCAATCTTAGATAAAGTGACGATTGATTAAAAGTGATTGAAGGAGGAGAGATAGCTGGGTATAAATCTGAAAGAAGAGTGTTTTAGACAGTACAGAACAACCAGTGCAAAACTCAAAAATGCGAATGTGTCTGGTGTTGCCAAGAAACAGCAAAGAGGCCAGCATAGCTGAAAGACAAAGAATGAGGAGAAGATGGAATAAAAAAGTAATGGAGTACAAGTACAAAATCCTGTGGAGTCTTCTAAGCTATTTCATGGACTATGGGTATTACTCTAAGTGTCCCTGAGGTGGACAAAACTGAGATAAATTATTTGCAACAAAAAATTTTGTTGGATTCAATGGCAAAACAGAGATCAGTGACAAAGATAAAGTGATTGGGGAATTCAGAAAGAAAACGCATGCCTGCACCATCAGAATGGAAGGGAACAAGGAGATCTGGCATGTGACTTGTCTTCTAAAAAAATCTCGAGATTTACTTATGTGCACATGTTTTTAATTATTTTTGTCCTCCTTTCATTTATGCCCCTTCCTTTGGTAACTTCATTTGTTTCCATGTCTACGATGAACATTTTAATGCTGATGACTCCTCTTTAATTTACAGTTCTGGCCCAATGGTCTCTTTTAAGGGCAAAACCCAATATGGGTCTAATGATTACTTGGCCTACTTAACTAGAAACTTGAAACTGATGTATTTCACTGAAGTGTTTGCCAATAGTTTTTCAAGTTTCACTTAAATCTCACTTCTTCCTTTTAGCCTTTGACTGCCCTTGTACTTTACTCTGACAGTCCTCAATATACTTACAGTTGCTTGATTAATGTTGTCCTTTTCATAAAATTATAGGTTGTATGAGGGTAAGAACTACTCCTGTTTTGCTTATTGCATTGCTAGTGCTCAATAAATATTTTTTGACAAACTGATTGTCTTACTTTTCTATGGAGTTGTTACTCTACATATTTATCCATTCAATAGATGCTGATATTTTTAAGGTAAGAGTAACTCAAAATATGAGAATTTATTAAGGATTTCAAATTTTATTTAAGTGCTCAGATCAGTCAATATCCAGATTACATTATTCCAACTGCATTATAATTTTAGCATATGTGTAAGCCTGACTTGGAAAACTACCATCATTGCAAAAGAGAGAGACCCAAAATGACAACATGGAGTGGTATTAGGAGCATATCTTACCTTCATTTATTTTCACTTCCCTATAAACTTATTGTAGGTAGTCCTGTGATGCTTTAAAATATTTTAAAAATAAATGTCTTGAACATGGATTTTCTGTTTGACCTAAGTTTTTTTCATTTTCATTTTATTTTTATTTTTATTTTTTAGACAGAATCTCACTGTCACCCAGGCTGGAGTGCAGTTGCATGATCATAGGTTGAACTCCCAGGCTCAAACAATACTCCCACTTCAGCCCCCCAGCTAGCTGGAACTACAGGCATGTGCCACCATGGTTGGCTAATTTTTGTATTTTTTTTTGTAGAGATGGGGTTTCACCGTATTGTCCAGGCTGTGACCTAAGTTCTAGTGATTGACTTTCTCAGAGAGAAAGAGTGATGAGCTTAGAGATTTTCTCCCCTCATTTTATAGGGTGTTGGGAGTTAGATCTGAGATACTTTATATAGAGAATTCATGATTAAAACTCTTGTGAGTTAAGATGAAAAATGTAGGAACTAAAGAGTGACATAATGACTTGCAGGTTTCAGTTCAATGAAAAAAACGAGACAAAATTTATTTCGGATATTTCTGGGTATATTAGATACTTGCGATTGGAGAGGGAAACAGAGATTGGAGGGAACCAGGATAATATGGTTTGGTCTGTGTCCCCAGCCAAATCTCATGTTGAATTGCAATCCCCAATGTTGGAGGTGGGGCCTGGTGGGAGGTATTTGGATCGTGGGGCTGGATTTCCCCATTGGTACTGTTCTGGTGCTAGTGAGTGAGTTCTCGTGAGAACTAGTCACTTAAAAGTGTGTGGCATCTCCCTCACTTCCTTCTTCTTCTAGCATGAGAGATGCTTCACTCCCCCTTTGCCTTCCACCATGGTTGAAAGTTTGCTGAGGCCTCCCCAGAAGCAGATGCTACCATTCTTCCTGTGCAGCCTATGGAACTGTAAGACAATTAAACCTCTTTTCTTTATACATTATCCAGTCTCAGGTGTTTCTTTATAGCAGTGTGAGAACAGACTAATAAAGAGAGTTGGTACCACAGAGTAAGGTATTGCTATAAAGATACCTGAAAATGTGGAAGTGGCTATGTAACTGGATAAGGGGCAGAGGTTGGAAGAGTTTGGAAGGCTCAGAAGAAGACAGAAAGATGAGGGAAAATTTGGAACTTCCCAGAGACTTGTCAAATTGTTGTGACTAAAATGCTGATAGTGATCTGGACAGAGATGGCCAGGCTGAGGAGGCTGCAGATGGAAATGAGGAACTTATTGGGAACTGGAGCAATGGTCACTTTTATTATGCCTTAACAAAGAGGTTGGAGGCATTGTGCCCCCCTGCTCTAGGGATCTGTGGAATTTGAACTTGAGGGTAATGATTCAGGGTATCTGGCAGAGGAAATTTCTAAGTATCAAAGCATTCAGGATGTGGCCTGGCTGCTTCTAACAACAAATGCTCATATGCATAGGAAGAGATATGATATAAAACTGGAATTTATACATAAAGGGGAAGTAGAACATAAAAGTTTGAAAAATTCACAGCCCACCTATGTGGTAGAAAAGAAAAGCCCATTTTTCAGGGGAGGAATTCAGTCAGGCTGCAGAAATTGGCATAAGTAAAAAGAAGCCAAGTGATAATATCAAAGACAATGGGCAAAAGGCCTTGAAGGCACTTCAGAGACCTTCACAGCAGCCCCTTCCTTCATAGTCCCAGAAGCCAAGGAGGGAAGAACGGTTTCATGGGCTGGGCCAAGGGCCTTGCCAACTTGTGCAACCTCAGGAAACTGCTCCCACATCCTGGCTGCTCTAGCTCCACCCATGGCTAGTATATATAGCTCAGGTATAGCTCTGGCCACTGCTTCAGAGAATGTAAGCCATAATTCTTGGCAGCTTCCATGTGGTGTTAAGCCTCTGGATGTACAGAGTGTGAAAGCTGAGGCTTGGGAGCTCTGCCTAGATTTCAGAGGATGTATGGAAAAGCCTGGATGTCCAGTCAGAAGCCTGCTGAAGGGGCAGAGCCCTCCTGGAGAACATGTACCAGGGAGTGTAGAGGGGAAATGTAGGGTTGGAGCCCCCACACAGAGTCCCCATGGGGACACTGCCTAGTGGAGCTGTGAGAAGGGGGCCACTGTCATCCAGACTCCAGAATGGTAGATCCACTGGCAGCTTGCATCTGTCACCTGGAAAAGTTGCAGGCACTAAACACCAGCCCATGAGAGTAGCCGTGGCCACTGTACCCTGCACAGCCACAGGGGCAGAGCTACCAAAGGCCATAGGAGCCCACTGTTTGCCCCAGTGTGCTCTGGATATGAGACATAGAGTCAAAAGAGATCATTTTGGAGCTTTAAGATCTAATAACTGCCCTGCTGGGTTTAAGACTGGCATGGGGCATGTAGCCTCTTTATTTTGGCTGATTACTCTCTTTTGGAATGGGAATATTTACCCAATGCCTACATCCCCATTGCATCTTGGAAGTAATTAACTTGCTTTTCATTTTACAGGCTCATAGGTGGAACGGACTTGGCTTGTCTCTGATGAGACTTGGGACTTTGGACTTTTGAGTTAATGCTGAAATGAGTTAAGACTTTGGGGCACTCTCGGGAAGGCATGATTAGACTTTTCAATATAAGAAGGACATGAGGTTTGGGAGGGGCCAGGGACAAAATGACATTCTTTGGATCTCTGTCCCCACCCAAATCTCATGTCAAATTGTAACCCCCAATATTGGAGGTGGGTCCTAGTAGGTGATTGGACCATGGGGCTGGATTTCCCTGTTGGTGCTGTTCTCATGATGGTTAGTTCTAGTGATGTGATCATTTAAAAGTGTGTAGCACCACACTTCCCTCCTGCTACTCCCTCCATGTGAGATGCCTGGCTCTCCCTTTGCCTTCTGCCATGATTGAAAGTTTCCTGAGGCTTCCCAGAAGCAAATGCTGTCATGTTTCCTGTACAGCCTGTGGAAACATGAGCCAATGAAACCTATTTTGTTTATAAATTACCTAGTCTCAGGTATTTCTTTATAGTAGCGTGAGAGCAGACTAATACACAGGGATTAGAATCAGTGTAGTAAACTTGGAAGTTATATATACATAGGCAGTAAAGGAGTGGCGCTTTAACTCTACATATGAAAAATTGAGTGGGGAAAGATAGAAAATACAGAAAGAATATAGTGTTCAAACTCACTGTCACTGTCTGATGCTGTTACTTTTTCTCCATCTTAGGCAGAGCTAGTCCAGAATAGAGTCTGTTACTGTTCACTCGTGCCTTGAATTTCCTCTGATCTTCTCCTGCTACAATTAGTGACCTATTATGGAGTCATTAAAATAATTAGCAGATATTCACTACAGTTGTAGCAGAGCATAGTCTATGGATTCAGTCATGTTTGCGTCTCCTAAATATGAATATACACAAAAGCTGCCATTGAATATTAAAATTACATGAGGAAATTTAATCAGCAGGTGTCATATTTTAGCCCATTATCTTCTGATTAAATAGTAGTTGTCTGTGTTATGACATGAAGTTTATGGCATTTTTAACAAAGTTGGAAACATATCAAATGGTTTGATATGTTGATAATTAAAATTCAGTGAGTTGAAAGTGATGAGTAACTTCTCAGGCGGGCTTATTCAAATACTCAAATATCTTTTAGAATGAGAAACACTCCTCCGTAGGAGAAATAATACATTTTAATGATCTAAAATTTGGTGGCTTGCAGATTAACAGTCCATCATTTTTAGCCTGGAGTTAAGTGATATGCATTTTGTGTGACCTATAATTCATTCATTCATTCATTCTTACCCTTCTCTTGCCTTTTGCCACTATCTGAAGGGACATGTCATTATGTTCTCATTAGCTCCAATTCTGACTTTATGCCATATTTTATGGAACTAGCAAAGACTCTTGCAGTATAATATGATACTTTAATTTCAAAAATGTATTGACCTTAGTTGGTATGTACACAAGATTATTAGAAACATAAAAAAGTATATTCAGTAACATCTAAAAAAAATCAAGTTAATTTACCTTCATTTCTACCTGTTGGTTAATAGTATAATGGTTGATACTGACCAAGGTAGCCTAAATGAGTTTCTCTTAGCTAGCTGACTAAATTTTAGATAGGGTTCTTTCTGATTCCTGATCACCCTCCACCCCCCGCCTTTTTTTAAGAGTATTTACTTTAGAAAACTTGTAACTGTAAATTATTTATCTGCCCTTTTGAGATGTAAATTTTCTGCAACCTAGGAATATCTTCCTCGAGAACTTGGAAGCCATCACTATCATCAAGAAAGATAGTTCCCTATTTCCCAGTCTCTATGGGAAAGTAGGAGCATAACTTCAATAAGAGACAACCAGAAAACATGGATACCCTGATCATGTTGACCAACCTCCTCCAGCATCTTCCTGTGCTTCTCTACTAGTTCATCCCAGTGTTTATAAACTTTTCTGTCTTTCAGGTTAATGGAATTGAGTTCAATCTCTCTCCCCTATTACAATAGCCTGTCTTTACCATTGCAATAATTTTGAGTAAAGTATTTTCTTTTTAGCTTGTCTGATGTAATTTTTATTTTGCAATACATATCCAGAAGCACTTAGGAAGTAACTGACATATTTCTAAGTGCTTTCTAATATTAATTTGTTTAATTTCATGGAAATCCCATGAGACAGACTGTAAATTGAAAATAAATCGAAGTTCTCCAACCAACTGAATTAGACCCCTCCTCTTGGCCAAGGAGAATTTAAAGTAACTTGAAAAACTAGTGTAGGCCATGGTGAGAAGGGGTTGGGGGTGGTCAGACATGCCTCATTATGCTTCTTCCTCCCTTTGGAATTCAGGCACAACTGACCAGCACTAACATAAAACAGAGCTTAAACAGATAAAAGAGACTCTTTGCAGCAATAAGATACCAAATTTCAACCTGACTCTAGTATAGCATCACATGACAGATAGTAAGGGCTCAAAGATTTCATCTCAAAATACATTTCTTTGACATATCTTAAAATGATCCTCCAAAATTGTCTTTTATGTGGAAAATCTACATTTTGTAGAGAATCCGCTTCCCTTTCCAGGTATTTTTCTGATCCAGAAAAGATTTAACTGAGAGTGTGGCACCTTTTAAGTTCTGGTAAGAGACATTTACCATCTATTATTTCTGAAGCTTTTCAGCTGGAGGTTTCACCTACATGATAAGAAATTTGATTTCCACAATCCCTTATCTTAACACAGCCACTTCTTTATATTGATTCCAGGTCTTTAGATAATAACTTAACTCTTTCAATCAATTGCCAATCAGAAAATCTTTGAATCCACCCATGACCTACTTCAAGTTGTCCAAACTTTCTGGACTGAAACAATGTGCACCTTACATGTATTGGCTGATGTCTGCCTATAACTTATGTCCCCCTAAAATGTATAAAATCAAGCTGTAACCCAAACACCTGGGACTCATGTTCTCAGGACCTCTTGAGACTATGACTCAGGCTTTGGTCACTCATATTTGGCTCAGAATAAACTTCTTTAAACATTTTATCAAGTTTGACTCTTTTTGATGACAATGCTGTTATTCCCATTTTACCGTATTACATAGAGATGGTCACTTTCTCTGGAGAGTAAGAAGGAAACAAAGACTTATACTGCCTCTCATTACTCTTGACTCCCATAAATACCCACTTCTAACATTCCTGTCACTCTTTTCTTTTCCAGCTAAAGTCTATCATTAATTTTTATAGATTGTATTATTTATTTACTTGGTTAATATACACATATTGACTCCTACTGTATGTCAGGGGTTGGTGATAAAATAGCAGACAAGACAGATATGATTCCTTATGACAGAACATTTATAGTCAGCGAGGACATGGACAAGAAACAGACAACTTTGTCAGAGTGGTAAATGATACTCTGAAGCACATAAACTGGGTTTCTAACACATGTCTGGTGATACTGGGAGAGCCTCCCATGAGAAGTGACCACTAACCCGAGAACAAATCAAAGAAGAGGAAAGAGATGCAGGTAAATGTTTTAGCCTTAGAAAATATCACATTCAAAGCCTAGAGATTGCCAAGAATATAAATGAAATAAAAACAATAGTACATGACTAAAACAAAGACTGTGTGTAAAGAGCTGGGGATGGTGGAGAAGGATTGAGTGAAGGTATAGGGGTGACAGTAGTTTTATGGCAGAAAATGTAAGTCAAGTCCATCATTTTTGGTTTGATCATCTGGGCAATGAGGAACTGTTTGAAGAATTTTGTGCAAAAGGGTCAATACCATATTTGCAGCTTTTGAAAATTCTGGCAGAGAAGTGAAGTGGATTGAAAAGGGCAACAATGAAGGCAGGAGACCATTGTAGGTGACTGTTGCAATAATAATGGACTTAAACAGAAAAATAGTGAGAAAAAGAAAAATCAACAGATTTTAGGAGTACCTCAAAAACTTTTAGATTTGGTTGGGTGGGTGATGGAGAGAAAGGTGTCAAAAATGCCACGCAGATTTCCAGATTGAGTAACTTCAGTAACTCAGGTGAAAATGGAAGATTTGTTGGGAGGATGGAGCAGTCACTTCTGAAATTGTTGCTCAGCCTACAGTAGGCCTTTGCTATTTGATTCTACACAAATGTCTGTGTTCAGGATGTGGACTGGTGTAGTTTTTTCTAAGTTATTCATGAAGGAGCAGAGATAATTCCGGTTTGACTTGTGATGAGAATGACATGTGTTAAAGTTTTTGATCCAGAATTAAAACCCAGAATCCTTGATATCTCATCTGTTCTTGCTGCCTGGCAACCCCAAATTTCTAACATGATTCTAAATGAAGGATTGGAGGATATTATTTACTTAATCTCTTAAGTCTTTTGATGGAGCCTTGGTAGATTATTAGGAAAATCTTATAACCGCATAAAAGTAATCCTGTTAGGAAGTATTCATGACAAAGTTGTAGTAATTTGTTTGTGTGTGTGGTGCTCTCTAAAAGTTGTAGGTAGACAAGATTTCTAACGCAGGTGTTTTTGTTCTCTCTCTTTGTCTCATGGGTGTGTGTATGTGTAAGTATAAATAAATGAATATATATATAAAATTATGTATGTGTAACAAAATTTAGATAAAAGTTACAGAATAGCTAAATCTTTTTATTTAAGAAAAGAACTATTAAATAGAAAAGACCTATTTTAAATGAATCTCCAAAAGTTTTATTTTACACTTTAGCTGTTCCACTGCAAAGAGTATTTGGATTAAGACTACAACTGTTGTAGCAGGACGAGTCGCAGACAAAACCTCTCAGACACCTAGTTGTAGAAGGAAGGGCTTTATTCAGCTGGAAGCATCAGCAAGCTACTGCCTTAAAATCCGAGCTCCTCAAGTGCACAATTTCTGTCCCTTTAAGGGCTCACAACACTAAAGATTTCACATGAAAGGGTCATGATTGATTTGAGCAAGCAGAGGGTACGTGACAGGCGCTGCATGCACTGGTGGTCAGAGAGAAACAGAACAGGGCAGGGAGTTTCACAATGTTCTTCTATACAACGTCTGGAATCTATGAATAACATCGGTTTCTAAGTTATAAGTTGATTTTTAACTACTGGGTTTAGGCCAGGCAGGCCCAGGCCTGGTTTTGGGCCTGGCGTCGGGCTGCCTGTCTTTGGTTTTACTTCCTTGTTTTTTCTTAAAACAGGTACTGAGTATAAAACAATATAAAACAATGTGAGAGGGTCTCTCTCTTTCCTCACTGTGTCCTGTTAAATAATGCCCAGAAAAATGTGCATTAGCTGGTGGCTCAAATCTTGCCTAGTATGTGCACTTGCTTGTTAACATTTTGCAATTGAGGTAGTGAATGCTACAGTTAGCTGCAAGCACGTGTGTACGTTGTTACAGTACTCTTTGAAAACAAGGGCCTTTGGCCAACCAAGTGGTCTGTTCATGTGAAATTAGGCCATAAAGTGAAATTGGGCTGTTTTACATTTTGAGACAATTTCCCACTTAGTTCTGATTATCTTGCTATTGCATAAGCAATGTTTGTTCATAGACGTGATGTAGTTGTTTTGGATCTAGTCAACTTAAGCTCTTTATCAAAAAATGTCTCAAAACATCTTCAACATTTTAAATGGTGATATTTGGCTACATTCCAGATAGAACTGAAATAGAAAATAAAGGGAAGGGGTTGAAGTTTTAGTATTTTAAAAATTGTATTTTATTAGATTATTTTTTGCTTAATCTTGTCTATGCTAGTATTTAGTTGACGTAAATGAAATTGGCTGAGTGACACTGTTGAACAAAAGGGTTGGGAATAAAAACTCCAATGCCAGATCAATGATAATACTTTTAATCAGAGTTAATTGATGCCGGCTGTGTGGTCTGTGTGTTATTTCTCATTTGTGGGTGAAGACAGGTGTGGTTGCTGTTATTTCAATTTAGAAGCTAGAACTGGTTGCCAGTCATTAAGAATGTATGAATAGGCGCATGCTTGGTGTTTATTGTACAGAGAAAACCCTAAGTGGTTTAAGTGGTACAGTGTAATTTTGATTATTAATGTGAGATGTTTTAGTTCTTTTGTAATCACAGAGGTGCAAATCACAGACCTGCTATTTAGATTTAAGTCTGACTTTAGGAAAACATTATAGGTCTCCTTGATGATGCTGTTTATTAATTTATTACAGTATTAGATCTAAATTATTATTAAAAGTTAAAGCTAATCACTACCTCTTCCTTAAACCTTATTTCTGAAAATAAACTATTATAATTTTAACTACATTATTACTATTTAAATTAACATTAACTACACTAACCACAAAACAGTTCCTTAAAATACACACTCATATATACACACGATACACTCATGCATACACACCATATGTTTAAGCAATATTCACATGCACTCAATACAAACATGCCCACAGCACATGCACACTGACACCCAAGACAATTACAAAATCAATTGAAAATATAGTCATGAAAGTTATTTTGATGACCTATTTGGACAAGTAGATTTCTAATTTGTTGGCTTTGTTTTATTGTTGAAAAATGAAAGCACTAATTTTTTTATTGGCTTTCACTTGGATTTATTACTAACATTCTGTTAATAGATAGTTAATCTATTTGTTTCTTTAAGGAAGAAAATGAATAACAAAGATATCTTAAGACAATTATTATTTTCAATGCCTTGAGATGACTTTTATATAATTCCAAACATGAAATTATTCATAATTATCCAATATTGACGAATTGTTGCAATGATAATGGGTTTAGTTGAGCACTTACTTGAAACCTTTTGAAAAGTGATCATGTTCAAAGATAAAACATTCGTCTTTAGGTAACCCTGATTGTTGGAATGTCTTATTTTTACCTCAAGCCTTAAATCTATGTATTTGTGGCTTTAAAATTGTGCCACTCCTTTCATTTTTCTGCTTATAAACAAGAATGAAATTGGTTGTGAGCACCAGAGAAATTGGTGAAGAAAAAAAGAATAATCCTAAGAGATTTTGTTTCCAGTTAGAAACCTAAGACTAGATTTCAGATATGAAGTGATCTGCCCTATCCTCTTCTACATCCAATTTGAATGCAAGTATGAGAAAAAATGGAGGATGTTATGTGAGTATATAAAGTATTACCACTGATTATTTGAACTTATCTTTCCACTGGTTTTTAACTTTATGGCCAATTTCTTGTGAGTAGTTTTTGTCACTAGCGTCCCCGTGAAGAGACCACCAAACGGGCTTCGTGTGAGCAATAAAGCTTTTTAATCACCTGGGGGCAGGCGGGCTGAGTCCGAAAAGAGAGTCAGTGAAGGGAGATAAGAGTGGGGCCGTTTTACAGGATTTGGGTAGGTAGTGGAAAATTACAGTCAAAGGGGGTTGTTCTCTGTCGGGCAGGGGCGGGGGTCACAAGGTGCTCAATGGGGGAGCTTCTGAGCCAGGAGAAGGAATTTCACAAGGTAATGTCATCAGTTAAGGCAGTAACCGGCCATTTTCACTTCTTTTATGATTCTTCACTTGCTTTAGGCCATCTGGATATATATATGCAGGTCACAGGGGATGCGATGACTTAGCTTGGGCTCAGAGGCCTGACAGTTTTTAAATAGTGAAAGATGTTATTTAATAATCACAATTATCTGTGTGGTATAATACAAAGAGAGACTCTAGGTAAATTATGAACATTAATAACACATCAATATTGGGTCATTAATTATATACCACATTGATTCAAAATATTAATAATGGGGGTAACTGTGTGTGTTTGTTGGAACAATGAGAGTTGATACCTATAGAGACTCTGTACCTTCTGCCAAATTTCTCTGTAAACCTAAATAAAATTGCTCTAAAAATAGAGCAATTTAAAAAATTCTGTTAGAAGTTACTAGAAATAAAGATTCTTTCTCTTTTATTTTTTCCTTGTTAACAGAAGACGAATTAGATCTGTGGAGGCAAAATAACTTTGTTTTCTAAAAGAATTTACAGACTGGGAAGACAGAGCCTCCAGGGTAAAACACAAGTGCTCCAAAGAGGACTGGGAGAATAGAAGACTGTATTAGCCCATTCCTGCTTTACTATGAAGAAATATTCGAGACTGAAATATAAAAGAAATATAAAGAATAGAGATTTAATTGACTCATGCTTCTGTAGGCTCTACAGGAAGCATGATGCTGGCATCTGCTCAGCTTCTGGGAAAGCCTCAGGAAACTTTTACACATGGCAGGAGGCAGAGCAGGAGCAGGCATCCTCATATGGCCAGAGCAGAAGGAATAGTGTGTGTGTGTGGGGGGGGGGGGGGTGGGGGGTGGGGAGGGCGTGCCACACAATCCTACACAACCAGATTTCATAAGAACTCCATCAGAACAGCACCAAAGGTGAACATGTCCCCATGATCCAATCACCTGCCACTACTACCCGCCTCCAACATTAGGGATTACAATTTGGCATGAGATTTGGGCAGGGACACAAATTCAAACCACGTCAGAGATTATTAAGGCAAAAACTGCAGGGCAGGGGAGGAACTTCAGGGGAGTGTGGATCAGAGTCTTGATTGGATGACCTGTAAGCCCCAAATCACCAGTCAGTCTTAATTGTCTGGTTCCAGGAAGTTGGTTGATTAGTGCCAGGTGGTCTTTTAGTGGTCAACTGGGGAATTTCCAGCTGTATTTGTTTTCAGGAACTGTTCATGAAAACAGATTCTGCAATACTTTTTAAGGACAGAGCATGACTGTTCCCTCACTCTGCCATGGCCTCTTAGTTCTGCTTTTAACTTTTGAGTCATAGGGAGTCATTTTGTCTGCCATCTGGGGGCATCACTTGACACTCTAGTTCTCCCACTACCCCCACCAAAAAACCCTACCTGCTTGGTAACTGATAACTATTTTTAGAGGGATTTAAATTAACTACTAATAATTCTTAAAGTCTGAACATGTTTGGAGTTACAAATTTGGTTTCTCAAATACCCATTTAATGCACCCAAATTCAGAATAACATTTTGATTTCTCTATTCTAAATTCTTAACACATCTAGAATATTCCCTTTTTAAGATTCATGTCTCTCTCTTACATGATTATTTCATTTAAAAGATGATTATTCGTTAAGAAAAATCTTATCAAGTACATCATTTTAAAAACTGAAAATGTTTAAGTGTAGCAACTTCCATATAGTATCCCATGACCCTTTTTCAGGTACACAATTTTAAGATTTTTGGTAGCATGAAATATGTGAGTTTTTGTATACAGGATTTGTGAGGACATTTTAATTTTTCTGTCTTATTCGTTGGTAGAATAAATGAAACATTCGTCATCAAGCTCACTCTTCCAACCTATCCAACTTTTCTCTCTTCTAAACATTTTCAACATAAAGAGAATTGAGATATTTTCCAATGTGAATCATTCCACCTGTAAATCTTCAACATAAGGCAGAAGAGAAAATGTAACTCAGCTTTTCACTGCATAAGGTTTTGCCTGTCAATTTGCATTAAAACATCTTTCAGGACTATTATTTGTAGGATGAATTTGCTTTAAAAATGTTGATTGTGGTTATTTTTATACTCTTTGTTACTTTTATTGAAAAGCAAAATACTAAACAGTTTGTTTCCAATGCTAAATATTATAGAGATTCATCTCCCTTTCAAAGTAACCCTAAAAGGAAAAGAGAGAGGGGGAGAATGTAGAAACTCTGCACGATTACCCTTTCACTTATAAGATCTTCATAAATAAACTCATGATTTCACTAAATTCTCCCCCTTGTATTATTAGAATTACTTCATGTACACATATATATACAACAAGCCTGAGGCAAAAAAAGACCTTCCTCTCTTGATTTATTTTTAGGGTCTTGTTAAAGAAAAAAAGTATTCTGACATCTGAAGGTTGTTGTGATAGGTATCAAGACTGCAACAGGAGAGATTGGGTTCAACTCCAAATACAGAAAAGAACAAGTGGGGATTTATAGCCAAGGAGTAGGTTAGGGGAGACGGGAGGTGATGGAAAATTACCAAGAGGTAGTGTTAAGGGTAGGGAAGATTCCTGCCAAACTTAACAGGATTCTTGATGAAGGCAGGTCAGGGTGATCAGATTGAGGTGGCGGGTTGTCTCTAAATTGACTTAGCATGTTCTTGCTAAAACTGGGATATTTAGGTCTGTCAAGGATTGGGGGAGGCAAGGTAGAGGGGATGAGAAGAGGATTTGGAGGAGCCTGATTTAAGTTTGGTTAAGAAGAGTATCACTTTTGTCTTTCGATGCGATGACAACATTGCTCATCAAATTAAAAACTCTCTAGTGAAATATGAATCTTTTGCTTCTCTCCATAGCTAATGTTAGGGCTCAGAAAATGATATTCCGAAATGAAGGCCTCAGAAGCAAGTTTTTCTCTGACTTCACCCTGCTTTCCTCTCTCTCACTCTCATTCTCCCTTGAGGCTAGCCAGAGGAACTAGCAGCCCTCTTCCCTAAGTCAGGTCACAGAAACCAGAAACCCTTTTCCCCAAAGCCAGCCATCAAACTTAAAAATATTAGTCTAACTCATACCCTGTGCCTTTCTGTGTAGGTCATAAGACTCCCATTCCAGAGAGGGTCCTGCCTCATACTCACAAAGAAGGAATGCTGCACAGAGGAGAAAAAGAATCTGGCAGGCCACACTGGGTTTCTCACTCAGTCTGTTAGGTTAGCATTAGATCGTGCCCTTTTAGTCCAATCGTATTACCACATGACTGTCAATATTTTGTTGTCCCTGGGCATAAAAGTGGACAATTTCCCCTGTATCTTTGTGTTTTGATTCTAAAGGCTCTTGTGTCACATGAAACTATGATCAAATAAATTTAATATGCCTTTTCTCCCATTAATCTACCTTTTGTCAATGATTTTCAGCAAACTTTCAGAGGGTAGATAGAAAGCTTTTCCTTGGCCCCTACACTAAAGATAAACAACCAAAAACAATCTTCAGAAAAATTGTATTGGCTTTTTGCTATATCTCTTAATTGAAAAAAAAAAGATATTTTTATTTTGTTCTGTTGGTGAAGAAACATTGTTAGATTAAAGCTTTGAGTTTCTTAAATACTGATATATAAAAGGTAAACAATTAGTTGAATTTACTTAAATTTTATTTTTTGCAAGAGCCTTAAAAAACAGTCCAACTGGAAAATCAAGCACATTCTATAATATGCCAGATCACTCTGGGTTTGAACAGAATTTCTGATTGTTAACCTCTGACAAATACCAGTTGATCACACCTTCATTTCCACTTCCACTACTATCTCTGCAGAAAGTTAAAATGTTTTTTAAGTTTATTGTTTAACAAAAATGTACTCAGAATCCAAGTTAATATATCTTAAATTGGACATTCTTAGGTGAAATTTGATGTGAAACTGATGTGAGTATAAATCAAGCATAATGTAAATGAGTACCTGATTCAAATTTATATGATATGTAAGATACATACATGTGGATAGATAGTTGATAGATTAGATACAAATATAGATAAATACAGATAGATATAGAGACATATCTCTGGACTAAAGTAAAAAACATATTTTAAAGATGTAACATATATTTTATAAGAATAGAGTAAATTTATTTTAATCAACACTTATTTTAGAAGTATATGATAATAATAGAAAATATTAATTGAACTACAGTTGACCCTTGAAAACACAGTTTGAACTGTGAAAGTCCTCTTACACATGTATTTTCCTCTGCCACCTCTGAGACAAGACCAATTCCTATATTTTCTCCTCCTTCTCAGCCTACTTAACAAGAAGACAACTAGGACAAAGATTTAAATTGATCTACTTCCACTTAATGAATAGTAAATATATTTTCCTCATGATTTTCTTAATAACATTTCCCTTTCCAGCTTAATTTATTGTAAAAGTGCAGTATATAATACAGATAATATACAACTATGTGTTAATCAACTGATTATGTTACTGGTAAGGCTTTTGGTCATCAGTAGGCTACTAGCGTTACAATAGGTAACTAGTCAAACATGAGCAGGGCAGGAGAAGGCTCACCTCCCAAGACACACACACCCGGAATGTCAGGTCACCAGCAGGTGATGATCAGGCAGCTGTTAACGGTTTCTCTAAAATAATAACTAGTCTCAGCTGGCACCAGGGAAAGGCATCCTCCCAGTAGATAGAAAAAACGTGAATCTAGTGATCAACAGCTTCCTGAAAAGATGTCAGGAGTTGGAAGAATGGGCTCAAGCATGCACATAAGAGGCAAAATGGTAGAGTTTAACTGTTATATGACCTTCTAGGAACATTTGGCTGGTAAGGGAAGAACGCTTCAAGTGAGCATGTGTACAGCCCCAGAAAACACACTACACTGGAGTTGTGCTGGTCTCCCAAGTGCTAGCAGACCGCTGTGCATGCAGACAGGCCACCCCAAGGAAGGAATCAGGGGAAAAGGGATGCAACACCCTGGAAGTATGCCAACATACAAAACACTAAGTCAAACGTCAAGCAGTGCACTTGTCTTTCAAGTCACCCACTCGGCCCTCTTCCAAGTGTACTTCCTTTCATTCCTGCCCTAAAACTTTCGAATAAACTTTCACTCCTGCAAAAATCTTGCCTTGATCTCTCCTTTTGCCTTATGCCCCTTAGTCAAATTATTTCTTCTGAGGAGGCAAGAATTGAGGTTGACACAGACCATTATGAATTCACTGCCAGTAACATTAATACTTACGTTTTTGGGGGAATCAACAGTTGTGCATGAATTATTGACTGCGTGGGGAGTAGGTGCCCACATTGTTCAAGCGTCAACTGTATATACTAAGCCTTGTGTCAAATGTTTTACATTACATTTTATATCAACAATGCTGTGAGTTGGGCACTATTGTTTTGCATTGTATACATTTTACAGAAAGTAAATAAGTGACTTGCCCAAAGATCACATATATATATATATATAGTTAAGTGGCAGAGGTAGTATCCATTCCTTCTCTGTCAGTCAGGGTCAACCATAGAAGTAGAGCCAAAAGTTGGCAGGAGTTTCTTCTTACTTTGAGAAAACCTTAGTTCTGCTTTTAAGGACTTCTAGCTGATTATTCAGGATAAGTCCCTTACCTAAGTCAACTTATTAGGGCTTAATTAAATCTGTAAAATATCCCCACAGCAACACCTAGATTAGTGCTTTTTTGAATTAATTGGAACTGCAGCCTAGTCATGTTGACATCTTAGAAAAGATTAACTGAGAGTCTTACATCTTTAAAAGTCTGAAAGAAACATTTACTATCTATTCTCTTTAAGATCTGCTACCTGTGATATTTCATTTACATAACAAGACCACCTTTCCCAGCCAGGCCTCCTCTTCTCTCCCTCCCATAACCTGTTTTGCTGCCCTAACCTGATTTACCACAATAACCTGTTTTGTGCCATGGTCCCTGCTCCCATTCTTTCGGTAACTTCAAGATGGTATAAAAGCTTCTGTAACCCATTGAGAGTTGAGGGTAACCACTCTCTGGTTCCACTTCTATGTGACATTAATTAATTTTTATGCTTTTTTCTGCAATTAATCCCCTTTTGTGAATTGATTTTTCAGCAAACCTTCAGAGTGCAAAGGGGCAGTTTTTTCTTTGTTCTCTCTAAGTGTCTGATTAATGGGGGACCTTTTCCAGATGTGGATGGTTTGGAACAACTTATTTTGAAATGCGTGACCTACATCATTCAGTGTGAGAATGGTGTTAGAACTGTGGCAGAGGTCAGTGGCTCTGAGGACAGAGGAAAGGTTCTATATACCTCAATGTGGTAGTATATGGTTCTCACAAAGGTTAAGAGAAAAATGTGGCCTTATTGCATTAAGTACAATAGTATAGTTAGTGTCTCATGTTAGTATTTTGTAACTTACTTCCATGAAGTCAACTAGGAAATTTGAAGGAATATTTTCTAGCTTTTAAAAATATTTAGTCTTTTGGGGGTCAGAAAATAATATCCTGAAATATGGTTTTTCAGCATGCAGAGTACTTTGAACTAAAGGACATTACAGGGGCTCAGAAGCAGCCTCAGAACCAGCCTCTTTGAGCTTCTCCTGCACTCCTGTCTCTTGTCCATCATTTTCCCTAAAGCAAGTCATAGAAATCAAAATTCCTCTTCCCGATTGTGGGAAAGCGTTTTATAGAAACTAGGAACTCCTTTTCCCAAACCCAGCCATAAAAACAAGAATTACTACTCTAATGTTCCTCTACCTTTCTGTCTAAAAACTGGCCATAAAGAAATTCTCTGACACACCTTGTCTGAAAGTAGACCATAACACCCTCATTACACAAGGGGTCCTACCCTGCACCTAGAAAAAAAAGGATTGCCACACAGAGAGGCCAAGACAAATCTTGACAGGCCTTGCTTGGTTTTCCTACTCAGTCTGCTACTAACACATCATTCACTTATTGTCCAGCCACATTCCTACATGGCTCTTCACCCTTCATTTAATCTAAGTATAAAAATGGACAGTTTTCTCTTAGGTATTTGTGCCTTTATTTCTGAAGATTCTCACATCACATAAAACTTTGATTAAATATAATCTGTTATACTTTTGTTAACTTGTCTATTGTTGCAGGCGTGTCAGTTATATCTCTTATGATGGGTAAGGAAACATATCACATCTCTCTACCCCTACATTAATAAGCCCACTCCACCCACATTCACAAACTTGCAAGAGACAAAGGATGGGAATATTTAGAATAATATATCCATACAATTTATGTCCCTGTTTACTTTTAATATTTTTGGAGCCCAGTTCTCCTGATGTGCTCAAATCTGCCTATGTAGACTCAGAAATTTTTAAAAGTATTTTGATTGCTAAAGTCTGTGATTTAGAGAAGGACATTGTCTCTTATGAGTACAATGACATGTAAAACCAACAAAA
This sequence comes from Papio anubis, assembly GCF_008728515.1. NCBI lineage: Eukaryota > Metazoa > Chordata > Mammalia > Primates > Cercopithecidae > Papio > Papio anubis. The sequence goes on from NC_044990.1 coordinate 39,876,738, forward strand.
CAAAGCCATTTTCCCTTGTAACCACAAAATTCCCCTCCATGAAAACCCAAACTAAATATGACATTTAATTTACACTACTGATGGTTGGTTTAGTGACATCTGCAATCCTCAACTGTTCTTAGCCTCATCATGATGCTCTTTTTCTTTTCTTTAAAAATTAGAGTGGGGACAAGTCAACTGTGGGGACACTCACTATAATTACTGAGGCCAGCATCTTTACAACAAAGCACATGTCATAATTTTGAGTGTTTCCACACAGTCAGATATTCATTTTATCTAAGGATACTTTCATTGGCTTGTTTTTTAATGCTTTTTTAGCCTGAATGAAAATATACATGTTCTCCCATTTTTAGTTGTTCACTGTTACTTTCCAACATGATTTACTTTTTTAGTTGCTTGATTAGTTATGTAATTCTCTGATATTTATACAAATTGATATATTTGATTGTTACATTTTCCACAGCAGTGATTAAATTATTTTCTGAACCTAAATCAATCTTAACTCATGGAGGAGGAAGAAGATTTGACAATTCTCTTGCATTTCTTTTTTCTCTTTTCTCTTTCTTTTCTTCTTTTTTTCTTCATCTGCTGAATGTCATAGCCACCTTATTTGTTCTGGATAATCCCTTTTCTTTCAAAAACGAAAGACTTGTAAGCACTAGTTAGATTTGTCTTGTAATGTCTGTTGCACTGCAGGGTCATTTACTGTGAACCAATTGTAAGGAACACACAGAAAAATGTTCCAATCAATGTGTACAGATAGGGTCAGGCTAATACAGAAGTGTATTAAAATGGCCGGATGCCAATTTCGTTCATCCTTTGTGAAATCCTGAGTTATTTTCTTGCTACAAAGATCAAGATGAAGACTTTGGAGTTTATTTCTTTCCTTTCTATTATTTTCTTCTATACCTGTATAAGGAATACTCTTAAACTTTTTAAAACTCTACCAGGCCAAATGGTCCATATATACTTTATTAGAGAAAACAGCTTTAAGCCCACTGTAGAATGATTGAAATTTAATTCTCGGTAGCCAAGACAAGTAAATTACTAATCAATAGGTTTAGGGGAGAATATTAGCTAAAGCTTCAGGCAGTTTCTTATTTCCTATAAGCACAATAACCATAATTAATCATCCAATCAAAAATAATTCTATTTGATCTGTAAGAGAAATGGGAGTCTCATTTCAAGATTTAATTTAGCAAATGTAAGAACTTAAATAATAGCTTTACCATGATCAATTAAACAATGCCTTAGATTAGAAGCTGAACCGTTATTTTATTTGTAGTCCAAGAATTAATACTTACATTAAGTTTAGTTGTAAAACTTAAATGACACTTACTGAGAAACCACATGTAGGCTGACATTCCTTTTTCTTTCATAATTAAGTTAGAATAGATATGAAGCATGGCAAGTTGTTGCATGTAAATAAACAATATAGGTAAATATTTAAGGAAACAATACTTTAATCTTCCACATAAGACATTTAGAGTGAGAGTCATGATGTGAAAAAGAACACGGCACTGGTTTGATTTTTTAAATCCAATTTACTAGTATCTGTTTGTATCAACTCCTCCCAGGTTCTGGTGTTAAGGCTCAGAATGTGATACTCCAAAGTATGACGCTTTGGTGTGCTGAATACTTTGAAGTAAAAGACATGGAATGAATTAACATATTCTCTCTGTTCAAGGAATAAAAGGAATATACACTGTACTACTAAACTATGTACTTTGCCAGAGCAGTAGATAATAGTTGTTCAAAAAGTGTAAAATAGACCTACATGTCTTTAAGTCAATGATGTATAGATTATAACATTCCAAAACTGATGTAAATTTGTTGTATGACAATGATGTTTTAAAGTGTTACCTATCATGATGTTAAGTGGTAGACTAAACATAATTTTTAAAAACTCAACTATCAGTCAAGCATCTAGATATAATTTTATTATGTCTCTTGTTGTATTTATTGAAATAAAATATGGTACAATTAACCCAGTTGTAAGAATTGAAAATCTGGATATCATCTTCAGTTTATTTACTCCATCTCAGCCTTCACAATAATCAAACATCAAATTCTACCGTATCATCTCCATTTTTACTATCACAACTCTGGATTAGGCCATACCCACTCTTTCTTAAAATATTTTGACAGATCATTAAATGTTATGCTCTTACTAGTCTTATTTTGCCTCCATTTCAGTCTCTGCAACATAGCCAGCATGATCCTTCTAAAGCACAAATGTAGTTATTAGACCCGGTTCTAAAATCAGTAAGGCTCAGGCAAGAGCATAAATGGAAGTGCATGGCTTCTGTGAATGATAATTTTAGGTGTCAATTTGACCAGATTAAAGGATACCTAGAGAACTGCTAAAGCATTATACCTGTGTGTGTCTGTGAGAATGTTTCCAGAAGAGATTGGTGTATGAGTCAGTGGATTGAGTGGGGGAGATCTACCCTCATTGTGGGCAGAAACCATCCAACTGACTGGAGTCCCAGATAAAAAAATAAAAATAAAAAAGGAACAACAGAGCTGGTAATCCCTTCTTCCTCTGCCCTTGGACATCAGAAATCCAGGCTCTCTGGTCTTTCTTTACATTCCACGATATACCACTCATCCCCACAAGATTCTCAATCCTGTGGTCTTGGACTGAGAATTACACATTCAACTTCTCTGGTACTAAGGAGTTTGTACTTGGACTGAACCATGCCACCAGCACCCCCGAGTCTCCAGCTTACAGAGGGCCTGTCATGGAACTTCTCATTATTCATAATCTCAAGAGCCAATTCCCCTTATAACCCCCTCTCATCTATGTATGTATGTATCATCATCTGTCTTATTGATTCTGTCTCTCTGGAGAATCCTGACTAATATAGCATCTCTACCCTCAAGCTCCATTCATTACTCCCAGGGGCCTCAGGCACGTATATGTAGACACTCCAACCTGTATGTCCAATTATTGCCCATGATCACCCTTCCCAAAACAGCTGTTCAGGGCCCTTTACTTCAGCCTATTGGTGAGCCCACAGTTGAGATCTGCCCTTAAAGGGACAGACCCAAAAGCGGCCACACAGACCATGGAAGCAGTTTGGGATTATCTAGGTATGGTGTCCTGGGTGACTATATACACAGAGAGTTCTATAGAAGGGTGGGCATCGGCTCCAGGTGGGCCTGGGCCCTTGGCTCTTTGGACTTCTTGCCCTATGAGGAGAGTCATAGTTAGAAGAAGCATTGAACCAGGGCCCATTTTTCTGGGTCTAAGTGCGATACTGCTAATATTGTTCATTCCCTTTTGAAAATCCTTTAATAACTCTTTATTTTCTTCAAGATCAAATCCCAACTCAGTACAGAGAAGAAGGCCTTTAAAGGTCTGACTCTTGTATATTTCTCTATTTCTCAACATACTATATTTGATATTCTACAATTCTACATTCATATTCATCTATTCATACTCTATAATTCTGATAAATCAGGAGTCATTTCTGTTCTTTAAATATGGAATATTTTCTCTTCTACCTGGACTTCGCATAAACTTTTTTTTTTTTTTTTTTTGAGATGGTGTCTTGCTCTGTCACCCAGGTGGGAGTGCAGTGGCGTGATTTCTGCTCACTGCAGGTTCCGCCCCCCAGGTTCAAGCGATGCTCCTGCCTCAGCCTCCCAAGTAGCTGGGATTATAGGCACCTGCTACTATGCCCACCTAATTTTTATATTTTTAGTAGAGACAGGATTTCACCATGTTGGTCAGACTGGTCTTGAACTCCTGACCCCAAATGATCTACCTGCCTTAGCCTCCCAAAGTGCTGGGATTACAGGCATGAGCCACTATGTCTGACCAGCAGAAACCACTTTCTTTGGAGCGTGTCAGCACTCTCCACATATCCTCCACTTGAGTATTCCCTTTTCGTATTTGAGGTCTCAACCAGATGATACTTTATTCAAGGAAATTTTTCTTACACTTAATAGGGTGCTGTGTCTGTCTACCACTAAAAATTTATGCATTCTATGTGTCATGTCCTTACACTTTTATTTAAACAAACGCTAAACACTTACTTATAAATCTGACTGGAGTCTCATGCAGAGATTATGATAAATCCTACCTGTTTTTGGAACATACTCCAAGTTCATTGCCGTAGTCTATAGGGTAGTTTTTCTGTGGTCCTTTGGCCCCATCTCCTACTGTTTTGCTTCTGCTCCTATTCTGTTCCAAGATTTAGGCCTATCCACTAATTTATACACAGAGCATTTCTACCAAATTTATGAAATAATTTTTTTGAGGTTAATTCTATTGAAGACTGCAGGGGTCATCAGAGGGAGTCCACAATCTTATGCCACAACATTTCAATCGAAAAATTCTTATACCTGTTTCTTCTTTGATGTTTCTCCTTGTCTTCCATCTCAATATGGCTGTTAGTCTTCCTTATTCTTACACCACCTAAAGTAAAACCTCAAAGACATTTTGATTCTGAATTTCTTCCAGAGAAACCTCAATAGTGACCTCCACCTTAATTTGGGAGATTTGTCATCTCTGTCATAGTTTCTATTCTTCAGAAATCTTATTGAAGAATACTCTAAATAAAGACAATATGTTTATCCAAAAATATTTTTATACAAGCTACTCAAAAGAAAAAGAAAGTGCATATTTATATTATGGTCAGGATGTGCTCAAGAGTTGGATCCAATTGACTGTACACTGCTTCAGATCTATCAGGAAGCTGAGGTGGAACAATTATTGCAACACTTACATCTGACCTGAATAAATCCTGAGAGTTATGCATTCATCACATTAAAACAGCCTGAACTTCAGTAACAAAAAATGAGGGTTAACCTAATGAGGTTTTGACCCATAAAAAACGAGTGCAAATTATGCATTAACGTGTAACTGATCACCATTAGTAACATTATCCCATGAAACAGATGTCTATCTGCTCCCCAAAGCATTGTATCTGTGAAGTTTGCCATCTCCAGAAATGCATCCTTGATTTATTATTGCCCCAGGCTAATTAAAGGAAATGTTAAGTCTCAGTTTTGTGATTCATGCTTATTGACTATGTGGTCAGTGAAGGAGAAAGAAACCAGAGATTTTATGGAACAAAGGCCATCTGTGTCTTATTTTGAAACTGATTTTTTAAAAATATGTGCATTTGTGGCACAATGACAGCAATTAAATAGACTTCTGTATGTGAATATTAAAGGAAACACATTTAGAAGTTGATAATTAACTAACAATTATTTTCCAGGTGGTATTATACCTCAACTTAATTTCTACAGACATACTTTTATCATGGCCACAGTATTAGATAAAGACACTATTGAAAGATAAAGGCACTATTGATTATCTCTACAATTGAAAACCTTATACAAATGCTCATCTTTAAGCTGAAACTATTATTAAATGACACAAATTCATTTAATATAATGCAATAGTGTAAGTGCCAAATCGGGGTTATATTGAACTTATTATATGCAGCAGATATTGTTTTTTTTTAATAAGTTAGCCATAGAAAAGCAAACTTAATTCTGGATATTATAAATTATATGTAATAAGTCTATTTCTTTAAAAGTTAAGGTAAAGAAGATGACAGAAGAGGAAGCTTATGGACTCTGTCTCTCCACCTAGGCAATAATTGCACTGGCAGAATCTGTCCGATGTAACTATTTTGGAAATCTGGAGTCTATTAAGGCTTGAAACTTCCAGAGAAAGGCTTGGATGGTAAATTGTAGTTAATTTTCGTCAATTTCAGCTCTCAGACACCCATTTCCCACTGCAGGCCGATTCACAGCAGGCAACTGTGCATGTGTTCCTGGAACAACCTACACACAGTTTACAGATACCAAGGTGGGCACAAAAGGACCCTATCTTCCAAATATTGGGGATCTGTGCTCTAATTGCTGATCACAGAGGTGCAGACAAAGAGGTGGGAAGCCATTGATTTGCTCCTCCTCCCATTACTACAAGTCCACATCGCCTACCTTCCCGCCATTGGTTGATGTGACTTTCAGGGGACTTAAAGGGGTGGTATCTTTTTCCTCCATTTTTCTCTTCTTCCACTTTTAGAAGCCAGACATAAAAGAGTAAAACATTAAAAAACAATTGCGTATGTGGGAAAAATTAGGAAGTGATCATGTATTCTCAGGGAAAGGTGCAGACTCAGAAAGGACCTACCAGGACCTTAAGTTTATTCTCAGGCTGATCACTGGCAGAGAAAGGCTACAACAATTATGATACAAAAACAATAATGATAACAAAAACAGCAAACCCTGGGGAAGTGGGAGAATCTGATTTCCAGAGTTACTATATTATTAGCTTCAAATATCAAGTTTTTTTTTTTTTTTTTTTTTTTAAATTACAAGACATAAAATAAACCCCAGAAAAGTGTAACCCGTTCAATGGAAAAATAAAACTAAATCAATAGAAACTATCTTTTAAAAAGACCTCATGGCATGTCTACTAGACAGTGATTTCAAACTATCTTAAAGATGTTTGAAGAACTAAAAAAAGATGTGGAGAAAGTTAAAGATGCACAAACAAAGTAGAAATACTAATAGAAAACCTAAAAAAATGAATAGTTCATCCCTTGTTGAGCATATAATTATGAGGTAACAATAAATATCCTTGGTTAAGCAGCTCAAGCTGCTCTGCCAATGGAGTAGCCATTCTTTTATTGCTTACTTTCTTAATAAACTTGCTATCGCTTTATGAACTTGCTCTAAATTATTTCTTGTGTAAAATCCAAAAACCTTCACTTAGGGTCCAGATCGGGACCCCTTTCTGGTGAACCCAGAAGGAACTACTGGAGAGACCCCTGACCCAAAGAAACAGACTGTAGCACCAATTGGCTGACTTTCGGAAGGTGGTGGGGTACCCAAGTAAACAATGGGATTGGGTTACAGGCCCAACTTAGGGGAGTTAGAGTCTCTCCTAAGAAAGAGTAGGTTAAAGGACCCTCTTCACAAAAAGGCTAGGATCCTTGAGCGAACTTGGGTTTGAGGCCCAACTTAGGAAGGTTAGAGTCCTTCCTAAGATTTAGAGGGGTTGGAGTACCCGCTCAGTAAACTTCCTCTCGGCTAAGAATGGATTTGGCATTATGGCATGTTAACCACTATTCTCTTTGGATTAATCTGCCTTGTACTCTTTGCTGATGGCTATAGGTGACAGGAGTAGGCAAGTACAGGATCACTGTGATAGCAGCAGTGGCCCCTCTAGAGCAGCTGCTGCGGGGACACCAACTGCAGTGGGGGAGGCAAGCTCAGGGCTATGGGCTCTGTAGAGCTCGTGGGTGGCCGGGAACAGGCAGGGGCCCTGCCCCCTACTGAGTTGGTGGGTGGGAACCCCATACTCCCAGGCACAGCTGCAGCCACCCAGCCATGGCTCTGGACCCAGGCATCTCTGTACTCTTGGGGACCCAGGAAGCCCCTGCCCCTCAGGCTTAAAAGTGCCTGCTCCCACTCCCTGACCTCTCCCAGCTCCTGGCACCTGCTCTGGGACAGAGCAAAGTTGTGACCAAGCCTGGCCAGTGTTGTGACCCAGCTGGGTATGTGTGCACTCAGGATGGTGCTGACAGGCCAGCCCCCTGCTGCCTTGGTCTCTGGACTTTGTATCCTGACAAACACGGGAGGAAGGCCGAGGAGAGACTGAGGGCAACTCAGTGCAGACCTGAAGGTGGTCCTCCACATGAACAGCTTGGGCACCATGGATAGCATGTTGATGATGACAGGAGGCAGATAGGCTCCTGGGTTGAAATAGGCGGTCCCTGGTGAAACTCCATCTTCAAGCCAGGGATGACCTGAAGCCTGGGTGCTGGGATGTCACTTCCAGGGGCAGTCTCTGGCCTGGAGGGAGAACTTGTGCTTTTTCCAGTCCCTCCCATGGCTGCCTATGAACCAGTCAGCATGCACTTCCTCCCTTCTGAGCCCATAAAAACCCCGGACCTGGCCAGACTTGAACAGATGGGAGGGACTACCAGCTGCAGGAAGGAACTATCCATTTTGGGTCTCCTTGACTGTTCAGGACAACCATCCTGCAGAAAAGAGCTTGTAAAAACTGCTTTCCACCTCTTTGAAAATACCTTGTACACTCCTGGTAAGCCATCACCTTAGTTAAGGCTTATTGGTTTTACCTGTGAGGTTGCTTTTGGTAGCGTTCAAAAACCAGAACTATCAGTCATTTGGCCTGGCTAAAGTCAAGTAATAAGAGATTTAAAAGGATTTTTTTTTTTTTTTTAAGAGCACTGGGGTTAGAAGTCAGCTTAATTAGAAGTGGATATTCAAGTTCTGCCAACTTCCTTGGAAAAAACAGATGAGGCGCCACAGACCCCATTTTGGGAAAACCTCTGTTTTCTTCATGAAACCACAGGAGTTAGAAATGGATAGATCCATCTCAAAATCGAAGGTTCTTTTCTGCTTTGCATTGTGTTACCTGATGTTTTTAACTTTGGGGGGTATCAGAAATTACTTTGCATTATGAGAGTTTTGCTGTGTAATAACTGTAGAAAATATACTTTGAGCATAGCTAATTGTAGTTATGGGAGGATACTCTGCTGTTTTCACATTTAGATCAGAGAAGCATGCTCTTGGCCATCTGGAAGGTATGAAAATGTCATGTCCCCTCCACTGAGATATAAAACTCCCATAGGGGATGTGCTAATCACAGAATGGGCTGATTGGCTTTGGGTTGCCTTGCAATAAAATGCATGATAAAATCATTGCACTGTCTTGTTCCATAGGGTTTATTTTTGGGGAAGCCAGGATTTGGTATAAAAATGGGACCCTTACATTTTGGGGATCTGTTTTGCCTTCCAGCTGTGCCTGCTATTTTATTCCTCACTGCTAATTATTCCTGCTTATTATTCTTCACTGCTAATTATAATGTATTAGCATACTAAGAGACACTCCCACCAGTGCCATGACAGTTTACAAATACCATGGTAATATCAGAAAGTTACCCTGTATGGTCTAAAAAAGGAGAATCCCCCAGTTCTAGGCTTTCCTGACCCTGTTCCTCCAAGGGCTCCACCCTAAGGCCAGTAATCCTATTAAGAAACTGGCAAATGAAAAATTTTTCAACTACTGGATCTTCTGTCTCTATGTATGTGTTGTGTGTGTGATGTTCATATGAAAGCTTTAAAATAATAAAAGCTAAAACAAATATTTTATCAGAAAGGTAAAAGGTGTAATCCCTGTTAGTTCACATGACTTTAGTAATCTTTGGTGTAAAAAAAAAAAAAAAAAGCACAAAAGATTTTTCTTATAGCACTGATCTACTTTTTGCCAAAAATTTGTAAAGCATTTTAAAAGGTTTACAAAAATCTTACCTTATGGTCAGACATTAAGATTGGATAAATTTGTCTCTAAGGTTTTGTTAAGAATTGGGTTTGACATCAATAATGCACTAATGCAATGGTGAAATTTGGCTTATAAAACCATAAGCCAATGTGGTATAAAAACCATGCAGAAAACATTGTCAAATATAAAGTGTTGCTAGGCTTTCTTTGGGCTCTATTTGTATAAATATGTTATCAGTATATGTTCCAAAATCATGGGAAACTCCTGTAATTTTAATATGACTTAGAATATGTTATTAATAATTATAATTGTTATGTAAAATTGTTGTATGCCACAGAAGTAACTAAATTTTCTTGCCAATCATGGCTTTAGTAGGGACTGCCCTACTATTTGTAAATATTCTTAACTTACGGCTATATTTTTTTCATCAGTGCATTTGAACAAGAGCAGCTCCATCTTGAATAGGGGCTGGGTAAAATAAGGCTGAGAGCTAGTGGGCTGCATTCCCAGGAGGTTAAGGCATTCTTAGTCACGGGATGAGACAGGAGGTCAGCACAAGATACAGGTCATGAAGACCTTGCTGATAAAACAGGCTGTGGTAAAGAAGCCAGCCCAAACCCACCGAAACCAAGATGGCAATGAGAGTGACCTCTGGTCTTCCTCACTGCTTATTATTCCTCACTGCTAATTATAATGTATTAGCATACTAAGAGACACTCCCACCAGTGCCATGACAGTTTACAAATACCATGGTAATATCAGGAAGTTACCCTGTATGGTCTAAAAAAGGAGAATCCCCCAGTTCTGGTAACTGCTCACTTCTTTCCCAAAAAACTCATGAAAAATCCACCCCTTATTTGGCATATAATCAAGAAATAACCATAAAAATGGGCAACCAGTGACCCAAGCTGCTGTTCTGCCTATGGAGTAGCCATTTTTTTATTCCTTTCTTTTCTTTTCTTTTTTTTTTTTTTAAAGACCCTATCCAGTTTATTCTCTCTCAATTTTAGAAAAACGTCTTTCACATTTTCCCTCAAATATTGAGTCATATAAAATAATTGTTCAATTTAACTTTAAATTGACTTTAACAATGACAACTTAAGGTACTATGTTAGATGCAGTAAACCAAACAGAGTCTTAAAATATAAACATTCTTGACAATCAAGTAGGAATGACACACTTTTTTTTTTTTCATTTAACATTTCAACCTAACCATGGAGATGTAGAGGATTTATGTCCTTTCCCTTTTGATTTTGTATATGTTCTGCAATTGCTTTAATCGAACAGAAAACTATAAAAGTGACACTGTACCTGTTTCTGTGCTTAGGCCTTACGAAACTGACAGCTTCCATGACCTGTTTCTTAGAACAATCACTCTTGAAAACCAGCCACCATGCTGTGAGGAAGACCAAGCAATCCCATGGAGAAGCCCACATAGAGAAGAACTGGTGGTCCCAGACTGAAGTCCTGCTGGGTCCTCAGACAACAGTCAGTACCATTTTGCCTTTTAGGAGAGTGATCTATCATATAAATGACTTCTCTGGATCCAGAAAAGTCAAGTTCTTGACCTACAAAATCATGAGCAAAATAAAATTGCTCTTTTAAGACATTATCTTTTGGAATATTTTCACAGGCAACAGGCACCCACTATAAAAATCTGTCACCTCATATGAGATGACATTCTCAAGATATTTTGAGTAGTTTAGTCCAGCTCACTAGAAACTCCCTTTATTTTCTCTTCAAGCACACACATATTTCCTGCTTTTGAGCAATGTATGCTCTGAATGAGGAAAAAGGCATTGAGATACAAAAGCACATTATAAGATAGTAAAGTGGCTATATGAATAGCAGAGAAAATAGATTTTAAATTAAAAAATAATAACAGACAAAAAAAGAACAATATATCTTAATCAATGGTTCAATAGAGCAAGAAAATATAACAATTACAAACATTTACAAGCCTAATACGAGGTCATCAAAATATGTAAAGGAAAAATTTATAAAATTGAAGACAGAAATGAACAGTTCTACAATAATAGTTGGAGGAGACATCAATACCCCACTTTCACTAATAAATACAACAACTGGACAGAAGAGCAGTTAAAAAAAAAAAAAAAGACAACACAATAAACAAATTAGATCTAACAGACATTTACAAAACACTACCCAATAACAATAACATGCACATTCTTCTTAAGGTATGTGAGTGAGCCACTTTTCAAGATAAATGATATGTTAGACCACAAATTAAGTCTCAATAGATTTTAAAAATATATACATTATAGCATGTATCTTCTCTAACCACAATGGGATGAAGTTAAAAATCAATAACAGAAGTAAACTGAAAAATCTGCAAAATTGTGGAAATTAGCACACCTTTAACCTACCAATGGATAAACGAAAAAGTACTGAAGGAAATTATAAAATAGTTAGAGACAAATAAAAGTGAAAATATAACATACCAAAACCTTTGTAACACAACAAAACCATTGCTAAAGGGGAAATTTATTTCTAAAAATGCTTATATTAAAAGAAAGAAATTTCAAATAACAACCTAGCTTTCCAAAGTGAGGAACTAAAAAACACACAAACTAAGCCCAGAGCTAGCAGGAGGGAGGAAATAATAAAGATTAGGCAGAAACAAAGAAATCGAAAATCAAAAATGGAGAAAATCTATAAAACCAAAAGTTGGTTCTTTGCAAAGTTTAAGAACACTGACAAACCTTTAGCAGTATAGAGTAAGAAAAAAGAAGATTCAAATTACAAAAAAAAAAAAAAAAAAAAGGGAAGAAAGTGGGGGCAGTATTAATGATTCTATACAAATAAAAAAAGGTTTATACTATAAACAATGTACAGCAACAAGTTAGATAACATAGATGAAATGAATAAATTCCTAGAAACACAAAACCAAGACTAAATCATAAAGAAATAGGAAATCTAAATAAATAGATCTATAATTAATAAAGAGTTTGAATCAGAAAAAAATCTCCCTATAAATAAAAGCCCTGGACTTGCTGACTTTATTTGTGAATCCTGTCAAACATTTAAAGAAGAAGTAATGTCAATTCTCAAACTTTTCTGAAAATTTGGAAAGGCAGAAATATTCAAAAGTATATTAAAAAGATTATACACCATGACTAAGTGGGATTTATTCCTGGAATACAACAATAGTTTACCATATAGAAATTAATCAATGTAATATGCCACATTAACAAAATGAAGTAAAAAACATACATGATATTTTAAATCAATGAAGACAAAGAATTCGACAAAATTTAACATTCTTTCATGATTAAAAAAGCACTCAACAAATTAGGAATGAAGGAAAACTATCTTCACATAATAAAAGCTCATAATAAAAAAAAAAACACAGTGAACATCATGTTTAATGATGAAGGAATAAAAACTTTTCCTATAAGATAGGGAATAAGCAAGAATGCTTGCATTTGCCCCTTCTTTTCAACATAATTCTGGAAGTCTCATCCAGAGAAATTAGGCAAGAGAAAGAAATAAAAGGCAAAGAAATTGGAAAGAAAGAAGGAAAATTATCTTGTTCTCAGATGATGTAAGTGTCTATGTAGAAAACCCTAATGCTCCACTAAAAAGGTGTTATTATTAATAAATGAATTTAGCAAGTAGCAGCATACCAAGTCAACACACAAAAATCAGTAGCATTTCTAGACACTAACAATGAACAATCTGAAAAGAAAATTGAAAAACAATTTTAGTTAAAATAACATTGAAATAAATATTTAGAAATTAACTGAGGAGGTGAAAGCTTTGTGCACTGAAAACTACAAAACCATGCTGAAATAAATTAAATAACACATAAATAAATGGAAACACATTCCATGTTCATAGATTGTAGACTTAAGATGTCAATACTACCTAATGTAATTTACAAATTTAATGCAATCTCTACTAAAATCTCAGTGACATTTTCTGCAGAAATAAAAAAAAATGCATTCTAAAATTTATATGCTATGTCAAGGGACACCGAACAGTCAAAACAAGCATGAAAAAAAGAACAAAACTCTAGGACTCATACTTCCTGATTTCAAAACTTACTACAAAGCTACTGTATTCAAAATATTGTGGTACTAGCATAAGAACAGGCATATAAACCAATGGAATAGAATAGAGAGCCCCCAAATAAATTCTCATCTATATGGTACAATGATTTCTGACAAGGGTGCCACTACTACTCAATGGGGGAAAGGATAGCCTTTTCAACAAATGGTGCTGGGAAAACTGGATATCCACATGCAAAAGAATGAATCTGGACTTTTACCTAATGTCATATGCAAAAATAAACCAAAAATACATCAAAGAACTAAATATAAATATAAAAGTATAAAACTATTACAAGAAAACAGAGGCCAAAAACTCTATGACATTTGATTTGTCAACATTGTCTTTAATATGACAATGAAGGTATACACAACAACAACAAAAATACAAATTGGACTTCATAAATTTTTTAAAAAATTGTACATTATAAGAAAATATCAACAGAATGAAAAAGCAAACCACATAATAGGCGAACATATTTGCAAATAATATATCTGATAAGAGATTAATATCCAGAATATATTGAGAACTCCTGAAATTCAACCAAAATCACAAACAATCCAATGCAAAAATAGGCAAAGGACTTTTTGAAATAGACATTTATCCAAAGAAGATACACAAATGATAAATCTCCAAAGAATATGATATATTTCTCAAAAAGGTATATTCTCCAAATGAGATAAACAAATGGCCAATAAGTACATGAAAAGATGCTCAGCATCACAAATCATCAGGGAAATGAAATTGAAAACCACAGTGAGGTGCTGTCTCACACATTAGGATGGCTAATATCAAGAAAACAGAAAATGAGTATTGGGGAAAATGTGGAAAGGCTGGAACCATTGAGCAGCATTGGTGTAAATGTGAAAAGGCACAGCTGCTGTGGAAAATAGTGTAGTTCCCAAAAAGTTAAAAATAGAATTACCATATGACCCAGAAATTCTGCTTCTGGATGTAAAGCCAAAAGGAATGGAAAGCAGAGTCTGGAAGAGATATTTGTACACCTATGTTCATAGCACCATTTTTCATAATAGCTAAAAAGTCTAAGCAGCTCAAATGTCCACTAACACAGGAGTCCCCATACCCTGCACCACAGACCAATACTGGTCAGTGGCCTATTAGGGACAAGGCCACACAGCAGGAGGTCTGCAGCAGGCAAGTGAGCATTACCACATGAGCTCTGCCTCCTGTCACATCAGTAGCAGCATAGCAGCATTAGATTCTCGTAGGAGCACAAATCTTATGGTGAACTGCACATGTAAGTTATCTAGGTTGCAGGCTCCTTATGAGAATCTAATTCATGCCTGATAATTTGATGATCTGAAGTGGAAAAAATTCATCCTGAAACCATCCCCTCTGTCCATGGAAAAACTGTCTTCCACAAAACTGGTCCCTGGTGCCAGAAAGTTTGGGGACCACTGCACTAACAGATGAATGGATAAATAAAAGGTGGTATATACCATCAATGGAAACTTAATGAGTTTTGAAAATAAATGAAATCCTGACATTTATGACAACATGGATAAATCTGGAGGGCATTAGACTAAGCAAAATAACTCAGGCACAAAAGAATAAATACTGTATGATTCCACATATATGGGACACTTAATGTAGTCAAATTCATAGAGACAGAAAGGAAAATGATGGGACTGGGGTAAAGTGGAATAAGGAATTATTGTTGAATGGGTGTAAAGTTTCATTTTTTAAAGATGAAATTTTACAGACTGTGGTAAATTCATAAAATTATGAATTTATTTAATACTACCAAACCATAAACTTTAAAAAATGGTTACGATAATAAATTTTATTATGTGTATTTTAGCACACTTTAAGAAATCAGGGACAATTTTTTTTTGAGACAGGGTATATTAGTTTGTTTTGATGCTGCTGATAAATACATACCTGGGACTGGGAAGAAGAATAAGTTTAATTGGACTTACAGTTCCACATGGCTGGGGAGACCTCAGAATTACGGCAGAGGGTGAAAAACACTTCTTACATGGTGGCAGCAAGAGACAATGAGGACAAAGCAAAAGCAGAAACTTGTGATAAACCTACCAGATCTCATGAGACTTATTCACTATCACAAGAATAGCATGGGAAAGACTGGACCCTATAGTTCAATTACCTCTCCCTGGGTTCCATCCACAACATGTGGGAATTCTCTGAGATACAATTCAAGTTGAGATTCAAATGAGGACACAGCCAAACCATATCATTCTGCCCCAGTCCCTCCAAATCTTATCTCCTCACACTTCAAAACAGTCCTCATGTCTTCCCAGCAGTCACCCAAAATCTTAACTCATTTCAGCATTAACCAAAAAGTCCACAGTCCAAACTCTCATCTGAGACAAGACAATGAGCTTCCACCTATGAGCCTGTAAAATCCAAAGAAAGCTAGTTACTTCCTAGATACAATGGGGTTACAGGTATTGGGTAAATACAGCCATTCCAAATGGGAGAAATTGTCCAAATTGAAGGGCCTAAAGACCCCATGCAAGTCTGAAATCCAGAGGTACAGTAAATTTTAAAGTTCCAAAATGATCTCCTTTGACTCCATGTCTCACATCCAGGTCACGCTGATGCAAGAGGTGGGTTCCCATGGTCTTGGGCAACTCTGCCTCTATGACTTCAGGGTACAGCCTCTCTCCTGGATGCTTTCATGGGCTGGTGATGAGTGTCTGTGGCTTTTCCAGTTGCACGGTGCAAGCTGCCAGTGGATTTACTATTCTGGGGTCTGGAGGACTTTGACCCTCTGCTCACAGTTCCACTAGGTGGTGCCTCAGTAGGGATTCTATGTAGGGACTTTGATCCCACATTTCCCTTCTGCACTGCCCTAGCAGAGGTTTGCCATGAAGGCCCCAACCCTGCAGCAAACTTCTGCTTGGGCATCCAGGAGTTTCCAAACACCCTCTGCAATCTAGGTGGAGGCTCCCAAACCTCAATTCTTGAGTTATGTGCACCCGCAGGTTCAACACCACATGGAAGTTGCCAAGGCTTGGGACTTCCATCCTCTGAAGCCACAGCCTGAGCTGTATGCTGGCCCCTTTCAGCCATGGCTGGAGCAGCTGGGATACAGGGCACCAAGTTCCTAGGCTGCACAGAGCATGGAGACCGTGGGCCCCGCCCATGAAACCACTTTTTCCTCCAGGGCCTCCAGGCCTGCCATGGGAGGGGCCGCAGTGAAAGTCTCTGATATGGTCTTGAGACAGTTTCCTCATGGTCTTGGGGATTAACATTAGACTTCTTGCTACTTATGCAAATTTCTGAAGGTGGCTTGAATTTCTCCCCAGAAAATGGGTTTTTCTTTCCTATCACATTGTCAGGCTTGAAATTATCCAAACTTTTATGCTCTGCTGCCCTTATAAAATGGAATGCCTTTATTAACAGTACCCAAGTCACCTCTTGAATGCTTTGCTCCTTAAAAATTTCTTCCACAAATCTCTAGGGCAGGGGCAAAATACCACCAATCTCTTTGCTAAAGCATAACAAGAGTCACCTTTGCTCCAGTTCCCAACAACTTCTTCATCTCTGTCAAAGACCACCTCAGCCTGGACCTTATTGTTCATATCACTATCAGCATTTTTGTCAAAGCTATTCAACAAGTCTCTAGAAGGTTCCAAACTTTCCCACATTTTCCTGTCTTCTTCTGAACCATCCAAACTGTTTCACCCTCTGCTTGTTACCCAGCTACAGAGCTGCTTCCGCATTTTTTGCTTATCTTTTCGGCAACGTCCCACTCTACTGGTACCAATTTACTGTATTATTTCGTTTTCACACTGCTGATAAAGACATACCTGAGACAGGGGAAAAAAATAGGTTTAGTTGGACTTACAGTTCCACATGACTGGGGAGGCCTCAGAATCATGGCGGGAGGCAAAAGTACTTCTTAAATGGCAGCGGCAAGAGAAAATGAGGAGGAAGCAAAAGCAGAAACCCCTGATAAACCCATCAGATTTCGTGAGACCTATTCACTATCATGTAAACAGCACGGGAAAGACCTGCCCCCATGATTCAACTGTTTTCCCCTAATTCCCTGCCACAACACGTGGGAATTCTGGGAGATTTAATTCAAGTTGAAATTTGAATGGGGACATAGACAAACCATATCACACGGACTTGCTCTGTCACCCAGGCTGGAATACAATGACACAAACAGAGCTCACTGCAGCCTCAGCCTCCTGGGCTCAAGTGATCCTCCCTGCTCAGCCTTCTTAGTGGCTGGGACTACAGGCACACACCATCATGCCTGGATTTTGACATTTTTTTTTGTAGAGATGGGATTCTATCAAGTTTCCAAGGCTGGTTTCTAACTCCTACACTCAAGTGATTCTCCTGCCCTGGCTTCCCAAAGTGCTGGGATTACAGTTGTGAGCCACAGTGCCTGGCCAAATCAGGGAAAATATTTTTTTAAAGTTACGATAGATTGATCAATTTGAAAATCAGTCGAAATGTGAAAAATATCAGCAGAAATCTTTTTCTCCTTGGTTTGATTGTGGCTGCATAAGTATGATATAACATCTCACATGAAATACAACTTCTTAAATTAGATATATATATATGGAGAGAGAGAGAGAGACAGAGAGAGAGTGCAAGGAAAATGTAACATGAAACTGTAATGATCTCAGCAGCTAACTCTTTCAACCTTCATCTTTGACCAAAAAGCTACTACACTAAAGGTTACACACACAGCTTATTAAGGCATTTATAAGAATGATTGGAAGAGTAATAACTGAAGTAACTTCTATGGAATATTATTTGACTTTCAAAAATTTAGGGCTAAAAAGATCTTAGAAACTATGCAGCCCAAATCTCTCATTGTGCAGATATAGACTTGGAAACCCAAAGAAGTAAAGAACTTGCTCACGGTTGTATAGAGAACTGGTTACAGAGCTAGGATGTCCTCACTCCTACCATTTTTATCACATCAAATAATAATAATAACAGGTAACAATTAGTGTGAGACACAGTTCTAAGCACTTTACACATCATTTAATATACATTCATTTAATATATACATGCATCCACTTAGTCTTTAAAACAACTCTATGAGGTAGTTACTACCATTATCTCCATTTTATAGATTATTCAACTGAAGTCCAAGCAGGTGAAAGTACTTATTCAAATAGAGGAACTGGGATGCAAATACAGACAATTTGGCTCTAGAGTCTGTGACTTTAACCATTACATTAGATTGTTCTCTTTATCTGATTACTTAAATCTACAACTGAGTAGTTCAGCATACATATTGTTGAAAAGTTTTTTCGATAGGTAGTTTAACTAAATTGATGTTTACATATAAATGAACATTGTTCAGAAAATAAGTATTGTTTATCGTGGTATGTGTATTTTATTCTTAGCCCCCTTTTTTAAATATCCCAAATCTCTAGGAAACAAAGTCATGCACGTTTCCCACTCTGTTCATGGAAGTACCTATTTTCAAAATTTACATTAAAGAGGACTCAGATATGCTCTTTTATTTTTGCAAAAATGGAGAAAGTGAGAAGCATGAATAGATATTGAGATTGTTGTTTGTCTTTCCATATTTGAGCTTCTAATTGCACACAGTCATGTTTAATCCTTGAAAAATTTGCATCTCTTGAATTAGTCTAATATATAAAAATTAAGGTAGATTGACAAAGAGAAAACCACAAGAATCCAAGATAAATTGAACTACATAAATTTCTATAATTAAATATTGTCATTTTGGAGGCATGCGATTGATACCTTTGAAACATCTGAAATGTCAGAATATGGCTGTATTTATACAGGCTCTCTACTTAATCCTGAATCACGTTTCTTTGAGGAGTTTTTATTTCTTGTGCAATGTTAGCCCTCTTTTAGATTTCATTGAGCTTTATCTTTCATTCAATGGTTGTTTTTCACAAAGAAGTACAGATTTTTGCACTTTACTATATTTTCTGTGAAGATAATTGTAACGCAATCACAAAAGCACATTGAAATGCAGATACTGGGCAGCTTGATAAACCTAATTGCTAGTTAAATATCATGTGTACTCAACCATCCTTGAAGTTATTCAGATGTGTGTCTTGGCAAATGTACAAACTACTAAACAATGAGTCTTTGGTATTCTTGGTGAAAGAGCACAATGCTGTGAATGCTAAATGTCTACATTTAATGGAAAGCAGTTTAGGATATATTTTAATTAAAATAGTACTAAATTCATGTTTTATAAAATTTAAGGTTCTTTCGGATGGCAGAACACAATACTTGGATACATTTGGAAGGCAGAATTCTTCATTACGACTCTAAATGAGAGGAGGCTGCCAGGCAGGACCACCCAGGGAATTGTACACAGAGGTAAGCTGGAACTGCAGGATGCATCTTATATAAGACAAGCAGGGTGAGCTTAACTTGTTTCCTGGGCTCCTTGAGGATTGGCTAATGTGGATAATTTTGTGGGCTCTGGAGGCATTTGGGCTGTTCCTAGCTGTCTGGTTATTAGCCCCAGGGCAATTAGGTGAAGTAGTTGCCTGGAGTGTGAGAGTCTGGCAAGTGAAGCAACTGGGGTGTGGACTTAATTCAGCTGCTCATAAAGGTGAACTGAGCAGTCTTTAACCACAGCCAAAAAACTGGGTCAAGACAGCATCGAGTAAACAAACACCCAAACTAAACTGTGTTATGATATGCTATGAATTGCACTTCAAAATTTTAGACTTAACACAATATAAGTTTATTTTAGGGTCATGTCAAAATGCATATGATGCTGGTAGATTGGGAGCTTTATAGTTTGAAATTTGCAGACTCATGTTATGGTCATCTTACTATACTTCCATCATCAGAACCTTGGGGTCCTGCTCTATATTCTCTGGATCCTATTGGCAAATGGCAGAGGACAGTGTAAAGACAGACAGTACACTTGCTCTTAACCAAAAAGTATCCCTTTTGCTCACATTTCATTGGCTAGAAGTAATCATCTAGACTACTTGATAGAGAAAGGTTGAAAGGCTAGTAAACATAGGCCCTGTCTAGGCAGCTACTTCACAGCAAAACTTTTTATGGGAAAATAGTACAATTATTTTGTGAACATACAGCTATTTTTGTTTAGTTGAGTTTTAGAATACATATCTATGTATATACACAAACATACACACACATATAGTATACATGCATATATGTATAAAAATATAGGTTTTAGAATAAAGGATAATTGTTATATTAAAAATCTTTAGGTAAAGGTGAATTTACCTCATTGCAGAAGATTTCAACTTTGATATATGTGTTGACTCCTAATGGGCCATTGTGATTCCTGGTTTCCTCTAGCAGTTTTTTTTTCCCCCATGGCTTGGAATATACAAATATCATCTAGGAGGATTGAATGCTGATTTCCAATTACTTGATATAAATGGAAATATATAAGCATGCAATTATATTGATATAAATGGAAATATATAAGCATGCAATTATACACACAAAGCAAGATACAAAGGAATACATATTTCTATCTTGTTCGACACCATGTTTCTGAGACTTGTTCACATTGTCACATGTTGTTGTAGTAGGTCTATTCTCATTGCTGTGTAGTATTCACTGGAGTGATCGTACTACAGTTTATCCATTGTACTGTTGATAGATATTTAAATAGTTTCCTGTTTGGAGCTGTTGTAAACAGTGCTACTAATATTTTAGTATGTGCCTTTTGATGAGTCTGTGTATATATTGATGTTGCATATATGCTTAGAAGTGATATTTCTGGCCTCGAGAGTATGAATATGTTCAGTTTACATATGGACAATTTTCTAGCCTACTTTGCTACCTATTATAAGTTGATCACCAGTAAGTTAAGCCACTCTTTCTATACTCTCCGTATTTTATTTTGTTGCACAGAACTTTGTGTTAATAATAACAAAATATATAAAACAAAATTATGGGAAGGCCCTATTAATTCCACTAATATACAAGCTGTTTTACTTTTTCTGTTTCTTTTTAGACCATATCAATCTTAATTAACTATAATACAGACCTTGAATTAAGTTTTTGTACTTAACATTATTGTATGAATATTGGTACATATTTCCGTGCTTTTTATAATTATGATTTTTTATGACTGCACTGAATTCATCTACCAGAGATAGCAATTTCCTATTATAGACTACTTAAGGTATTTTCAATTTTTACTAATTCTTTTAAAAATAGTTTACATTTTAAAACTCTAATATATCTTTGTTACTCAGTATTTTGGGTTTGGTATGTGCTTGAGATAAGAAAACAACACAATTTCTGTCTCTGATCCTTAACAAGCTTAGAGAGAAAAGTACAACTTTTCATGACAGTAAATGAATATACTCACTTTAAAATTAACTTATGTTTACTCTGCCTCAAGCTTGAGTGATCTTACATTTCTTTTTAGAAGGTTAAGTTGGTAAAATCTCAGCAACAAAATTCTTGGTTGAAAACTGAACATTTGGGTCTGCCATGATTTCTTACTTCTTTGTCAGAAAACAGGACATGTTTGATACAGAAGAAATAACTTTTTTTCTCTTTACTCCTAACTTTTGCAAATTCCACTCTGCATCTTAGTGTTTGTCTACCCCTACTTTACGCCCACACTAACACACATCCCTGGAGATTTTT
Organism: Papio anubis; assembly: GCF_008728515.1. NCBI lineage: Eukaryota > Metazoa > Chordata > Mammalia > Primates > Cercopithecidae > Papio > Papio anubis. The sequence continues at coordinate 39,898,680 of NC_044990.1, forward strand.
AAAACATTATTTAAATTTTAAAAATATTTTTGAGATGGGGTCTCACTGTGTTGCCCCAGCTGGAGTACACTGGTGCCATTACAGCTCACTGCAGCCTCTACCTCCCAAGGCTCAGCCCCCTGAGTAGCTATAAGCTCACCAATTTTTATTTTATTTTATTTTATTTTTATTTTTAGTAGAGATGAGATCTTACTGTGTTGCTCAGGCTGATCTCAAATTGCTGAGCTCAAGTGATCCTCCTGTCTTGGCCTCCCAAAGTGCTGGGATTACAGGTGGGAGTCACCATTCCCAGCCACATCCCTGGAACTTTTCCATTTCATAATACATGTAATTTCATTACACTTCAGCAAATAATATCTTCAGTGGAGAAATGTCACAAGCAAAATGCCAGTATTGAAAAGCAAAATTAAAGAATTACTGCTTAAATGCTTCCTTTATTTTGGACTTAATTCTGTGACCAGGAATTTCATCAATCCATTCATTTTTGTTTTGATTCTCATATATGTGTATCAAAGAAAGGTTTTTTTAAAACCTCAGACTCAATCAACCACTCTCATTGGCCATATGAATTAAAGCAGGAACTATGTTATTTTTAATGACAGATCTATATGCAGAATATGGATAGACATGACTTCAGTGAGTAATCCCAGCGAGAAGAAGGTGTCAAAGCAAAATAATTAAAAATGAGGCACAAAAGAGATAAACTCAATCAGTGTTTACAGCCAATTACATTTTGGCAGAGTGTCACTACTATTTCTAGAAACCATTTGATTTGCATCTAAGTAATTAAGAAGAAAAGTTAAAAGGTGATTGGGATAGCATAATTTCATGTCTTTTTTTTCCTCAATATTCATTTAAAAATTGTCAAGAAAGATACAGTTTCTAAAAAGTGACAAGAAAAGTTTGAAAATTTTAAAAGATTGAAAATCATCTTTTCCAGAAGAATGAATAATTTTGATTGTCAAATGATAATTTTCTGTTCATTTTCAAACTAAGTAGCTCTATGTAGCTAATGTTTTGAGCTCAACACTTTCACATGGGTAGTCTACTTTGTAAAATCATATTAGTATTTTAGCTATATAGTTTTTAGCAGACCTCAGAAAATAAGAAATCTCTTAGTTACAAGTACAATAGTATTCTTTAAGAGCTTAATGAAATTCTGGAAAGAAGACTTTTAATAAGCTTTGAAATTTAAATATTTCATGATTTCTATTTTGCATGTAAGGTGTGTGCAATTTTTTCCTCTGCCACTAGAATGACCAATTTCAGCTTAATTACAGAAATTTATGGAGCAGAGCAAATTCATCAATGTAATAATCTCTTCTTAATTTCTATTCAATGAGGAAAACTATAAATTATACAGTATTACTTACCAGATGTAAAAAAATATTTTTTTTCCTAGAGTTCTGCTGAAAACAGGGAAGTCTATTTTCTCAAGGATAATCAGTTAAACGTGAATATCATTTAACATGGAGGACAGTTCCTCCCTATCTCACTAAAGAAGGGAAATAAAGAGTTTGTTGCACAATACAGTCAAAGATTACCATGTTAGAGACATACTAGTATTCTCTATTTAAATAAGATATAAAGATATATTACCACTGATTATTAAGGTTTTTATCTCAGTGACTGAATAACCAGTTATTGACATGGGCAATCCTTTGTATTTTATCTGCATGAAATTACAATTAAAAAGTGAGTAGCACAGATGCCTAAAATGTCCTTAAAATGAAAAGCGAAAATATTTTCATTTTTTCCAAAGTGAATATATATATTTCTCATCACAAAAAACAATGAAATAACTTTTTATTCATTATATATTTGAAATAATCAAGGACAATAAATTGCCAAAACCCGCTTAGATAAAACCTTAGTCTTACACAGATTATTTTCTACCATTCATTTACTTGCCATGCTTTAATTTTTATTTTTCTGCTCCCATTTGAGATGATGCTACCAATTACTTTCTGGAAATGAAAAAGGTAATAGACTTTTGAATTTCTGAAGAACCTATCATACGATTATTTCATATTAGCATTAATTATGTCAACCTTTGTTGATTAAGGAGTATAGACGTGGGAAAATCACTCTTTTATAAGTATTTCTTAAACTGAGATACTTAGTCTCAAAACATCTCAGATTCTTATAATTAATATGTCAAATTTGCCAGCTTAATTTGAGAATGCCAGTTTAATTTGGGCTGGCAAATATGGAATATTACTTACAATAGTCTGAAATATCTGTAGGTGTCAACTCTGTAATAACCATGTTATTTGTACCTGATTTAAACTTAATAAATAAAACCAAAAATAAAAATTACAAAAAAAGACCCAACCATATATCAACTTTTGGGATGGGTACTATCATCTACCATTGCTGATGAGGAAACTTGCTAAGACGTTACATGTTCTCAAACTCACACAGCAGTAAGGGGCAGAGTCAGGATTTACATACAGTTCTCTCTACCTGTAACACACACACACACACACACACACACACACACACACACTCTTTCTCTTTCTCTCCCTTTGTGTCTCTCTTTTTCTCCTTCATATATTACATTACATCGTCATCCAAAGTATTGCAATGTCACTTTCTTTTGGTAAGTTTTCAATAGTGCTGAACTTCTCAGTCTGTTGAAATTTGTAACTGCATATCATTATTGAGAACTGCATATGGGAAATACATGAAAAGGATTTAATTCTTTATGTCCATGCATTCTCTTCTCCATACATAATTATGTGTGGACACTAGTGATTTCATTAGGACCTGGTAGGATTATGAAACAATGTAATTTTATAACCTACATCTCTTTTGACAGTGTTTAAACAAAAGTGGAAGGCTATATTTTACCTTTTTGACATAGCATATAGCATTACTTTTTTTTTTTTTTTTTTTTTTTTTAGACGGAGTCTCTGTCACCCATGTCACCCAGGCTGGAGTGCAGTGGCACGATCACGGCTCACTGCAAGCTCCGCCTCCCAGGTTCACGCCATTCTCCTGCTTCAGCCTCCAGAGTAGCTGGGACTACAGGTGCCTGCCACCTCGCCCGGCTAATTTTTTGTATTTTTAGTAGAGACTGGGTTTCACCGTGTTAGCCAGGATGGTCTCGATCTCCTGACATTGTGATCCGCCTGTCTCGGCCTCCCAAAGTGCTGGGATTACAGGCGTGAACCACTGCACCCGGCCAGCATTACTTTCATAATATATATATTATGAAAACATATATATATATATATGTTTATATATATATATATATGTTTTTTTATATATATATATGTTTTTTCCCAAAGGGGTTGATAATATAAATAACATCTTTGAAAATATATTCATCCCCTAGTGTTTTGTAATTAGATTTTTTTTTTTAATTTTGTTCCCTAAATGGATGTTTTTTTTTCTACGAAACTTTTTGCAGTCTTTTAAAACTAGTTATTAAACGAGTTGTAGTCTTTTTAGCTGTTTTAAACCGGTGAAAGATGATGATTATTACTGAGGAATGATGGCATAGGTGAGCTGAGGGAAGGAGATGTGGTCCCAGAAGCCTCCTTTGGACAGGAATGAGGATCAAATGATGAATCATGGGTACAAAATGAGCTGCTTCTTGTCTCTGATGGCATATTCCAGGGAACAAAGAAAGGGCTCTGGACTTTCATGTGTGGAGCGGTTGGAATCAAGAATGCTGATTGGGTAAGTGAGACTTCTGGGCACTGTGAGTTGCCCATATTACAATAGTTGGGCCATCTAGGCATTTATTCTTTCACTCGGTACATATTTACCAATCTCTACTTTGTGCAAGTCAGTTAACTAAACAGAGGGGATTTAATAATGACTAAATTAAACATGTCTGCAAATATCATGAGCTTTTAGTTCATTAGAGGCTAAAAATGAATAAAAAGTCAACGTTAACATAGATAAATATCAGTGTGATGAGTATGATGACGGGGATTTGATTGGATGGGATATTATGAGATTTTTGGTTTCTAAAGGCTGAGGGCCCAGTGAAGTTGTAGTTGAAGTTTCTGGAAATGTGTTGGGTAGCTCATAGTAAAAACTTGATATTTGTAAACCTCATGGGTGAGAAGATTTGGGCCCATAGGAGTAGCTGAAAAATAGGATTCTCATCGGCCATAGATGCCAGGATAGAAAAACCAAAAACTATCCAACACTGAGTGGAATGGGACTGAGGAAGCACATTGGGTGAAAAGTGAGGGGTGTACTCTGAAAGAACATTCTGGATACAGTGTAGTGGATGGAGTAGAAGAAAATAGAAGAAAGGCAGAAGAACCAGATGAAAATTAATAAAAATGTTGCCTCTCATTGCTTACCAGGTATATCAGTGTGTGTTTATTTGCACAAGATACTACCTCTAAGGTGTTGGTTATAGGAATAGGGTTTGCATTAATGTCAGAGGAGTTGGGAGAGCAAAGATCTGAAACAGTGTAGCAGAAATGGTTATGAGTAACTTCTTAAAGCAGGCAGAAAAGACAGAGATTGTGGAAAATTCCAAAAAGTCATCACTGACTCCTGTAATCGTACATTGAAATTTCATTGTACGGTTGGTGTAACTGCTGAGGACGACCTACGTGGCCTCCCGAGAATAATGGTTTCCAGCTTACTTCACCTTCTAAACCTTGCTTGAATTTTGTGCATTTGCAAACTTTAACCCAGAACATCAAAGCAAATGGTTGTGGTATTAAAGTGACAACAGGCACTCTAATACAGTAAATAAAATACAGATTCCTGGACCTAAACACACAAGACTCATGAGTATCAAACTCCAATCCATATTTCCATATCTATTTGCTTCTGTTGGATGTCTGCCTTCACTCTCTAAAACCCATGCTTCTAACAAACATTACTCTTCCCTCTGCTGTGTTCAATTTCCTTCTACTCTTTGTTTCTGAGCTCCTACACTTCTTTCAAGCCCCTGCAATAGTTTTCGTACCACAAATCACTTACTATTCCAAGAAGAATTAGCTTACTCTTCTCTGTTGCATCACTTAGAATGGAATTCATCTTTGTATAAAAGGACACTCTGCAACAGTGGCCCAAATAAGTGAAGGGTCTTTATATCTTATACAACAAGAGCTTCAAGGGTAGTAGTTAAGTATTGACATAAGAAATCAACACATGTTCTGCATTCTTGGCATGTGGCCTTTATCCTTAGAGGTGCAACTCAAATGACCCAAAGTCAGACATCACATCCACATTTCGGGTAGGAGGAAGGAGGAAAGGGAAGAGATGTCTGCATATATTTCATTGACAAGAATTTATTCACAAAGCATTCTCTGAGTGCAGTGGGTCCAATAAATCAGTTTTGGGCTTATAAATCTGTATAGAAGAAATTAGGGGAAAAGGAGTAGGTTGTGGGGTAAGTTTACACACAGCACTTACTACACTGGATTTCTCAAAGCACTTTGAATATGAAACTTTCCACATTAGATCATACTTACTTATGTTCTTGTTGGTCTCACTGAATAAGATGCCAGAATCGTAGAGGGAGTGATGATGTCTCACTTATCTTTCCACCTCAAGCATCTAGAATGTTATAGAGTAAATAAATGAACACCTTGTTGGAATATGTTAAGACTTTAATAAAATAGAAGAGTACTGTTGAGTAAGTAGACTTAAGCAGCAGATAAAATCCTCAGTCCCCAAAGGATACAATGTTATAATATTAAGTGATGAAAACAGTTATATGTATACCTGGCAGTACAGAGGTACAGAGTTATGCAAAGTAGTAATAAGTGTTATAGCAGCCACTGACTAGTGAAGCTACAAACATACAAATTAAAATTCCAAGTCAAAAAGTTTTTTCGTAGTTTATCGGTAATCCTGTGATTTTGATTCAGAGCATAAGTGATGACATTACGGTGTATGCTTTTTAAAATGCCATATTTCTCAATCTATTCTAGGACTGTTAAGTTTATTTATCGCAGTTGTTAAATAAGCTAAAACCACATCCTGTAATTTCCTCATTCACTAATTTTGAGTTCTGGATCATATCACACTGCGTTATTTATTTCTATGAATCTTTATGAGAATAAGTTTTTTTTTTTTCTGAATAGGAGATAATTTGATAATCCAGACACATCATTTTATTTACAAAAAAGGGAAAATAGTGGACTTTATTAATGAGTAGCTTTTATGAATGGCTGAATAATTTGAAACTATGACAGATGTAGGGACTTTTTAATCAATTAAGTTTACCTAATAATATATATAATTTGTAGTTTGCGTGCAACATTTTATTTTTCTATAAAAATCAAATTTCAAGAAGCCCTCAGAGAAAACCATATCAATTCAAGATTTTGTTTTTTAAAAATTGTATTCTCCCCTGGCACTGTCTGCAATTCTTGCCTACTTCCTCATCCCTACCAGCACTGTGTAAAATATGTAATATATGTTGTAACTGTTGTTCGGCAGAATAAATATGTTTGTGTTTTTGCTGGTTCTAAGCAAAAAACAAAACAAGGTAAAAGTCAAAACAAAGAATAAGTTTACTGCAGTCGTTACATGATCATTTATTTTCCTCAAGGAAAGAGAAACAGTAGTTTTTAACTGATTATACTTTGGAATTAGATAATCAAATTAGCCTTAAAATATTACAGTAAGTATTTTAAGTAGTGTATTGTTGTAAATAGCATTGACATTTCTATGAAAAAAAGGGTGGAGTTACACATTATTATGTAGGAGATTTTCTTAATGTTTACTGGTATGTAGGGTCAGTATAGAATTGTAGTTTGTACTTTAGACATTTTCATTTTAAAGATGCAAAAACACATAATTTGTATTTTCTCTTTAATATAGGATGTTACTCAGATATGGCTCTTTTCAAATTAACTAAGGCTTCCTTGTATTAATCAGTTTATCAGTTAGACCTGATAGAGTAAAAAGAAAGAAAAAAGAGAGAGAGAAAAAGGTGGGGGGGAAAGTAAGTATTCTTATTGTCACTATGTCACTACTAAAGTATCTAAACAATTTGCCATTATTGATTAGTTGTAATTGTTAAAATATTCTCATTTAATTTGGGGCATTGAAGAGTATATTTTAGTGTCTGTCACCATTTGAAATAAACATGAGATGCAAATGACTACATTTGTCAGGAGATGTCATTTTGTGAGGACTATTTGGAAATGAAAGAGTATATGCTATTAGAATCCAAAAGATAACTCCTTACAGGAGCATATCCTTAATTATTGTTTGTTTTTGCTTAGGTATAATATTTATGAATGCATATCTCTTTCTCCACTCATCCACCTTTCTTCCATCCCTGTGTCTATTAGATAGCATTTATACTCCATGTAGATAGCTGAATTTGTAATTAAAGGAGCACTGCACTGGTTATCAGGATAGTCTACATTTTAATCTGGACTTTATTCTGGTTTTAGAACTATATAAAAGTCATCTGGACTTTCGATTTCTCAGTTTCTTAGTAAAATAGAAAGATTGTGCTAATCATTCTATTTCTGAAACTAGAACGTCAGCCACACTACGATAAAACGTTAATCTGATATATTTACTGCTTTATCCCAATACTCAGAACAGTGCTTTGTATATAGAAGGTCCTCAATAAATATGTTCAATTAATCAATAAATTCTAGTTGCTCAAATTCAAATCTCAATTTTTATTAAAATGTAAATCAGTACTTTTAATATATGTGAATGGAGACATAAAGAATATATAATATTAATGCAAGCCCTTCAACTCTCACTATACAATACAAGCAAGAGAGTATGGCCAGGTTCTTAGAATTCTACTGTGTGCTTTTTCCTTATTCCAATTCCTCTTTTTTCCTCATCAGAATCATTCATTCTCTTGATTTTGAGTCTTCTATTTATTTTTACTCCTTCAGTGTTTTATCACATGTGAATGTAAAACTTAACAATAATTTTAATCATGTAAATGGAACAATGACATATTTTCTTTCATGATTTAACTGATGATCACATTTCATTTTTTTTAACTTTCATTTTAAGTTCAAGGTACAAGTGCAGGTTTGTTTCATAGGTAAATTTGTGTCATGGGAGTTTGTTGTACATATTATTTCCTTGCCCAGGTATTAAGTCTAGTACCCATTATTTTTCCTGATCCACTCTCTCCTCCCACCTTCCACCCTCTGAAAGGCCCCAGTGTGTGTTGTTCCCCTCTATGTGTCCATGTGTTCTCACCATTTATCTCCCACTCGTGAGTGAGAACATGTGGTCTAAAGACAGAAATGCCATTCTACCTAGCAATACCATTACTGGGTATATACCCAAAGCAAAATAAGTTATTTTATTATAAAGATACATGCAACTGTGTGTTCATTGCAGCACTATTCACAATAGCAAAGACCTGGAATCAACCCAAATGCCCATCAATGATAGATTATAAAGAAAATGTGGTACATATACACCATGGCAGACTATGCAGCCATAAAAAAGAATGAGATCATGTCCTTTGCAGGGACATGGATGGAGCTGGAGGCCATTATCCTTAGCAAAGTAACACAGAAACAGAATATCAATATTACATTTGTCCAGTTCATCCATGTTGATGTATTGAGCTTCATTTTGTGATTTTATGATAGCCTGAATTTTTTATTCTGTTTTGTGGGTCCATTTCTCCATTCTTGTACTTAAACACACCATTACAATACATTTTAATATGTTTTGAACATATCTCAATAAATGATATGGCAAATCTCTTCCCCTTGTTCTTTTCCAGCTGTGTTTTGGCCCTTCTTGGATGGTGCCTCATACAAACCACATTAGATTCTACTTACTCAAGTTCCAAAATATTTCTGCTTGTAAATGTGTTGGCATTCCATTAAAATGATAAATTATTTGGGGAAATTGAATAATCATTTTACATTCTTTCTATTCATGAACATGTAGTATCACCCTTTCGTATTTTAAAATGATGCTATTTTAGTATTTATAAATGTGTTTAGTTTTTTTACCTTTTTGCATTCATGCTTAGAATACGAATAATTTTTACAGATTAATCTATAATTATCTAATTGTATCCTTAGCTATTTCTAATCTGCTCTTTAATTCATTCATAAAATTAATTTCATTTTTTAGTTGAAATAATATCAGTATAGAAGATATATTTGCTTCTTTTTCAAATTTTTTGGCTATTTAAAAATATTTCATTCCTTGATTATATTTTCAAGTCTGCTCATTTATTTAAACATGTTAATTAATATGTATACAATAATTATGTTTATTTTTATTTACTTCTTTATTTATTTTCACCCAGGCTGGAATGCAGTGGCATGGGCTCACTGCAACCTCTGCCTCCTGGGTTCAAGTGATTCTCATGCCTAAGCCTGGAATTACAGGCACGCAGCACCATGCTCAGCTGATTTTTTGTATTTTTAGTAGAGATGGGGTTTCACTATGTTGGCCAGGCTGGTCTCGAATTCCTGACCTCCAGTGATCCACCTGACTCAGTTTCCCAAAGTGCTGGGATTACAGGTATGAACCACCACACCTGGCCTGTTAATGTATTTATTATATATTCAATTTCAGATCAATTTAATATCTAAAAGCCTTATATGTCCAATTTTTTGTCGTTTCTTTAAATTTTACAGTGCATTATTTGTATAGCTTATAATTTTGTACTATAATTTATATGTTCATAGAAATTATTTTTAGTGATGATTCTTAAGTTAAACCAAAAAGGATTTGTGTTTTCTTCTGCCAGGTACCTTGAAGTGCCACTAATCAATAGTCATTCTGTATTAAGGATTTTCTTTGAGGATTTTTGAACCATGCAAATGGTGTGATTTGGAGGCACAAATTTGAATGAAGGCTAAAATATGGTTAGAAATGTGGGGAGATAATATTTTTTCTTCCTTACCCAGTAATGAGGTAGAAAACAAAAGGAAAAATCACTTCCCTTGCTGCCCTTCGCTCCTGTGTGGTAGATGTATTCAAGTGCACCCTTACATTCAATGTGTACTGCTTTGAGTTTTCAGTATTATGCAGTGGGCTCGTAGCAGACTCAAACTTGAGTTAACCCTTGGCTTCATGTCTGACACACTGTACACTCTGCAGACATAAAAAGGAAGCTCAAAATCACCAGGTTTCTCTGTTGGCTTTGCTTCTGGGCTTTTTGTATTTCTAATTATTTTGCCAATCTAGTAGTGGATTTAAAATTATGCTTTTTATGTTTTATCCAGCATATTGAATTATTTTCAGTGAGAGAGTTATTGAAAAAATATAATCCACCATAAGGCTGAAAGTAAAAATCTCCATCTCAAGATTTTTTAAAGAACAATGAAAACCTAACAAAAATGACAGCAAATTCACAATCATTTTCTCCCGATACTTACTGAGTGCATCATATGTGTGATGTACTATTCATGGTTCACAATCTCCAGCCATGGAGGTTCTTAGTGACAGATAATGTAACAACTATGAAATCCAGTTCATTTTAGTAGTTAAGTGTTCTATGGGAAGTTAAAGGGTGGATCATTTTTTTGTCCGCCTTGGGAATCTGAGGCGAGCTATGCAGAAGAGGAGGCAGATGAACTGGTTTTTGGTGGCTTAGCATACAATTGTCTGGCTAAAAAGGAGGCTTAGGGAGGTATTTTAGGATGAAGAAATAATAAGAGCAAATTTGGAGATTCTGTAAAGAGCAGATAATGTCCTGGATGGTGAAGAATGAAATGTGGCAGGGATTGAGGGCATGCATTTTTGGGGTGGTGATAATAGCGAAAAAGTAGATTGCAAATTGACTGCTAGTTTAAACACTTGAAAGAAGATCTGTGGTATTGAAGATGTCCAGCAAGCTTGGAATTTAATATCACAAAATGAATAAACATATTAGAAGATGTGAGTGAAACACTTGTTATTTGAATAAAATTGCAAGACAACTGAATAGCTTTTTACTTTAATATTGTTTATTTTACTTTATCACAAGTTAAAGTTAATGATGAAAGCAATTTTGACTTTCTTCAAAATTAATGTTTTATAGAAAATTTAAATATAGTGTATGTGTATGTATGTGTGTGTGTATATATATATACACATACACTTTTCTGCCAATTTTCTCTGAGCCATCAAGAATTAGTATGTACACACACTCACATCCTCAAAATTCAAAACCAAAACACTAAAAAAATGTCGTCGTAGTTTTCTCACACCAGGCTCTTTAGAGAGGATTTTCTCTTAGGACCTGAGACAGTATTTTCTTCAGCACACAGGAATAATGAGAAGAACTGCATGCAGTCATACAACAAAAGAAGAGAAAATGCATATAAAGCCTTAGAGGATGAAATGTCTGATTAAGGTATTTGCTGAATCACTGCTTGGCCGAAAAGAGAGAACATTTGTCACAACAGGTGAATTTGCCAAAGCAGTGTGAGAACAGGTGACTCAGGGGAACATAATGAGACTTGCCAAGAGAATCAAGTACAACACATTTGTAGCAGCTGCTGGGCTCCAAGGAACCTTAGGGAATCCACTGAAGATGCTGAGCCAATTTATCTACTAGCATCATTGCCAGCGATGTGTTAGGAACTTGAGAAGCCAGGCTTGTACAGCAAGAACAGCACAAAATTTTATAGAAGTCACTGTGGAGAATAAGAGAGCCCCACATTTTAAACAGGAAGACAAAATCTGAAATAAGTTTCCAATGATATTTGCTCCTTCCATAAATAAGCCTTTTGACTATCTGCAGAGAACAGAGTACAGAATAATGTGCTGACATGGGAAAAGAAGGAAAATTATAATCCCTATGATATGGTTTGGCTGTGTCTCTTCCCAAATCTCATCTTGCATTGTAGCTCCAATAATCCCCACAGGTCATGAGAGGGACCCAGTGGGAGGTAATTGAATCACGGGAATGGGTTTTCGCCTGTGTTGTTCTTGTGATAGTGAATAAGTCTCATGAGATCTGATGGTTTTATAAAGGACAGTTCCCCTGCACATGTTCTCTTGCCTGCCACCATGTAAGACGTTCCTTTGCTCTTCTTTCACCTTCTGCCATAATTGTGAAGCCTCCCCAGCCATGTGGAACTGTGAGTCCATTAAACCTCCTTCCTTTATAAATTACCCAGTCTCAGGTATGTCCTTATAGCAGTGTGAGAACAGACTAATACACCCCACCTTTAGGAACTTATCTGGAGAACCTGACACAAGGAGATATAATATGCTCATGACACTGAAAAGAGATAGAAAAGTGCTAAAATAAGTATGAAAAACAAGTGCTATCTACATTGTTAACATAGATTGATGATAGTGAGGTATAACAGGTGGACAAGGGTTAATGGAAAAGTGATACTTGAATAGGGTTTGAAAGTTGAGTTTATCTGGACAAGCGAAGACAGAGATTTTGCATGAGGGAGTCACTTGTGTTTCCTTCATCCATGAGAAGCATCACAAATTAGTCTTGTTCCTACAGAACCCAAAGCAATATCAATCATTCTCATTATGGTATTGCAAGACCCTACCTTTCATCACAGATTTCCCTAGAGTTAATATCTGTTTACCATCCCTGATTTGCATAGAAAAATTAAGAAAAGGGCATTCCAGGCTGAGGATAGAACATATGTAAAAGATTGACCTTGAAATTTGCATTCTAGGGGTAGTAAGAAGCTGAGATTTACATTAAGCCCAGAGAAAGGGAGATTGCATAGTTATAATGTGTTCTAATAATGGAAGATCATACATGCCCACTTTAGGATATCAGTGTTGCTCAGTTACTGAGAACCAGCTGACTTTTGAAAGCAAGGTCTTGACAAGATAATGTAAGCAATATTGGATTTTTATGTAAGATTGAGAGACAACTTACATAAATTATTTTTTTCATTATTTTAGAGCTCAGCATCTAAAACACTTTCTAATAATTTTAGAGTTTGGCAGCTTATGTAGCAGAGCTCAGTTCTCACTTTGGAATATAAAAAGACTCATTGTGCCAGTGTTCTCTGCAGTAAGAGAATGTGCACATGTCCTAGCGAGGGTACCATGAAAAAGATAAAACTCTACTCTGCACTCAGTCTGGAGATGGGCAGCAGCAGCAGCAACAACAACAATGGCTATGTCTTGTTTCCAGAGAAAGCAGAGGTAGAGAAATGCCAGGATCAGGTTTGGTGGACTTGGCCAGGCAAGGAGTAGTGTTGTGCCTAACAGAGGCAAGAATGTCAGCGATTCTGCAACACTATGCTTCAGCTCTTGGCTTCAAACACAGTTTGGGACTATCCCAGTGATATTTTGAGCTACCCTTTCAACAAATGCCATTGTTGTGTAAGCTAATAAGACTTGGCTTCTATTGCTTGCAGATCTGATGCAAGGGCATTCTAGTGAGGAGAATCTTAAAATAATTTAGCCATGTGGGGTGAACTCTTAAGCAAGGGTGACAGAGCAATTTTCAAGGATGAATGGAAATTGTGGTGTCTGATTATATGTAAGAATAAAGGGTGGAAGAGTTTTTAAGCACTGAGGCGAGTTGGTGGACAAGTACTGCAGGATGGTAAGAGGTTGAGATTGATCAATGGGATGCGTTGAGCACGTTGGGTTATTCTGGAGTTTGCAAATGTTTTTACTGGTGATTAGGCCACCTGTGCTTGCTAAGTGGCACCCAATAGTTAGGTTAGCATCACTGATTGCAGTGGCAACCAATCTGGAGTGGCTGCTGCAAAGACACAGGTTGCAGTCAGGGAGGTGCAGCTGGGGCTGTGCACTCCATGGGGCCAGTGGGAGCCAGGAACAGGAGGGAGTCCCATCCCTTTCTGAGTTGGTCGAGAGGAAGCCCTGCACTCCGAAGCACAGCTGCAGCTGCCCAGCTGTGGCTGTGGACCCAGCCATCCCTGTGCTCTCAGGGGCCCAGGAAGCACCCTCACCCCTATAGGCTCAAAAGTGCCTACTCCCACTGCCTGGCCTTTCCCCATTCCCAGTGCCAACTTTGATTTTAGAGCAAAGTTGTGGCTGAGCTCAGGTGCTGACATGACTTGGCTGGGTGTGCGTACTCAGGGTAGTGCTGACATGCCAGCCCCCTGCTGCCTCAGGCCCCTCCAGACTTTGGCCACTGACAGGCATGGGAGGGAGGCTGAGGGGGTGTTGAGGGCATCTTGGTGTAGGACTGCAGGTACCCCTCAGCGTGAGCAGCCTGGGCCCCATGAATGGCATCAGGAGACAGGCTCCTGGGCAGAAAGAAGTAGGTCCCTGCTGAAATTCCACATTAAAGACAGGGATGGCCTGAAGCCTGGGGGCCAGGCTATCAATTCAGTGGATCAGAGGGAGAACTTATGGTGCTTTTTCTGGCATGCCCATGGCCACCCATGGACCAATGACCTATCTGTGGAGAGAACTACCCACTATGGGTCTCCTCTCCATTGAGAGCTGTACACTCACTGGAGTGACCTGATGAGAACCAGAGCTACCCACTGTGAGTCCCCTCTGTGCTGAGGGCTGCACAGATTACAGGACAACCTGCCTGCGAAGAGGGGCTACCCACTTCGGGTCTCCTGAGAGCTCTACTGTAGCTTAATAAAGCTCTTCACCTCTCTCACCCCCCAGTTGTCTACATACTTAATTCTTCCTGAACATGGGACAAGAACTCAAGACCCACCAAATGGCAGGACTTAAAGGGCTGCAACACAAACAAGGCTGACCTCACCATGTTGTGAGCATGAGAAGAATAGAAGAGAAAAGAAGAGAAGAGCTGCATCCTTTTGTGGGGCCCAGACCTAGGAGCTTTCCAAGACAGGGCCGTGACACCCTCTTTGGGACTCTGTGGTTCCTGGCATCTCCAAGCTTCCAGACACCACCATGTTACCTGGTGCCCACAGCAGAAGTCGCTTGCAATATGTGTGGTCTAGCCACAGCCTCGCAGGAAGCTGGCACCCATGCCAGCACCTGGAGCTGCCTCCCCCAGTGCAGCCATCATGCGTTGTTGTGTGCAGTGACTGGAACCTGTGCTTGCTCATCCCTCGCCACTCTGCACATGGCTCAGCTTTGGCAGGCATGGAATCTGGGCTGGTAGCCTGAGCCGAGCACAGCCTGCAAGGCTCAGTGGGTGGAAGGAGCTCAGCAGGCCTGAGCAAAACTCAGGCAAAGGTGCCACTGGCCACAGAGGTTTCCAGCTGCCAAAGTGGCACCCAAGCATCCCACGATATCATCTCACAGAGACTGGAAGACAAAAGTGCTGTCTTTGTTAATTGAAAAAGGATGGCTCACAGGACCTTGAGAAAGACATTCCTGGGTTGTAAAATTGGCAAGAGACTTTTAAAAATGTACATCTCAAAGGGGCAGAGAAAGAAATTACAATTAGAGAGTTTTCTAAAGTAAATTCTCTAAGAAAAGAGAGGCCAGGAAGAACTCTATCTAAAGTTTAGTTAAACAGAGGAGATTTTTATGACAGTCTTGATCACCCCTAGATTTCCTAAGCAGTTTCCTGCTCAACCCCAGAAGGAGGAAAAAAAAACACCAGGAAATACTGGTTATTTTTATTTCTTGATAGATTGATGGAATGGATTCACAAAGTCAATTAATATAATTACACAAAATATAGAATGCTTGGCTTCTTGCACACCTGGTCTGGTTACTATGATTTATTAATATACTTCAGATGATTAATTATTTTTTCTCATTTAAATACACCTCAGAAACCTTTTTAAAGACCTGCTATTTATAGCTTCCCCCAACCAAACTACATCCAGAATCACAAACTACTAATCACTAATAACTAACACCGGAGTTTTACCAGTATTTAGAATTAAAATCTAGTCATATGTGGTAAAACAAACAGGAAATGAGCATCCGTCATGCTCAAGGCATGAGCATATGTTTAGGAAAACTGGTAAATAGAACAGTGAGTGATTGTAAACTCAATTACCAACTTTTTAAAAGACAATAATGTAATTATGAACAAGTATAAGAAACGATGCAAAATCTACATTTTAAATTATTTAAATAAATGATGTTTTAAATTAATGTGCATATATTGTATAAGATGGTTAATGCTGGAATATACCTTTATATGCCTATATATTGAATATACATTTAGGTGTATTAGAATGTAGGTATTAAAAAATATTCAAGAAATCACAAAATGACAGATGGATAAAACATACCAATACATTCCAATGAAATTGCTCCTAAATTATATTTATTTCATATTTCCTGAATAATTTTCTAATTATTACCAATGTTAGTAAATTTCCCAAGTTAATCTTTCAGTCTATTACTTTCAAAAGAAGTTGCAGTAATTTAAATTATGAGATTAAAGTTCTATTAAATAACAGAAGGAAAAAATAAAATAAACCAATTAGATGTATTCTAAGATGTATTCTAACATACTGAAAGTTGACTTCTATTGGACAAAATTTTTCCACTCTAATTCCTCTTTGCATTAGCCCTTTCATCTGAGGTGTGTCCTTTGTTTCACAGAGATAGCTGTCAGTCTCTTAAAAACCAATAAATAATATAATATGCTTAGATAAATTTAAAGGAGCTGTTCATGGAATATATTCACTGAGTTTCAGTTTAAGTAGGCACATTTCTATTTTTGTATTTGATTTGAGTATGGCCTATAATCTTGTCCTTTTCCCTCCTCTTATTCTCTTATTGAATTATAGATAACATTAAAAAGCACCATAAAAACTCTTTTTTCTAATTTCTTTTTTTCTTTTTCTTTAGTGGACCTGTTCTGGAAAAAGAGGAAAAAGGTTATATTATTTTCTTTTCTTGCCAAATTTTCTTGGTTACTGTATTGACGACTAAATAGATTTTATATGCCAGTGTAGCTTTAGTTATGGAGTAAGTGACTATTGACATTGTATGTAAATTGAATTTTTAAGACATTAAATCATGTATTAAATAAGTGTGGAAGGGACTGCGTATAAGTTGCTGCCCAGTCTCTAAGAATATTTCTATCTGGTCACTTGTACCTTGGTCGAGAGGCAAAGTTATATTTTACTCTCTCATTCCCTTACTCTCAGCTTAAGCATTTACAGCATCCTTTTGTATGGAGAAAAGAAAGAGAACTGGTTCTGCGTAAATAATCCCCACTTATTTAAAGGATTTACTGACGTCTTTGTTTCTGCTTACTGTGGGCATCTATACAGAACTGAAAACAAATGGCCTGTGCTGTTGAGAATTCATTTACTGTTTTAGAAATGGGGTGTAAATTTTGTAGAATAAATGGGAAAATATGAGAGGGAAATCAACATTAAATGAGTGCTTCATCTAATTACCTCATCTAATAATACTAATTTGTCTGCAGGACAATGTTGTAAATAATTGGACTAAAGCTCACAGTTCAGATAAAGAAACCGATATCTAAAGAAATCTGGAATTTGGCTAAAGCATAGAGTTCTAATTTCTAAATCTGTAGATTTTACCGCACGATACTCTGCCTCCTGTAATGATAATGGCTCACTTTTATTAAGTACTCGCTATGTGCCAGAAATTCTTCTAAGTGTTTTAAAGCTGTTGGTGTTTTGCAACCAAAGACTACCAGGCTGCGGTTGAATAATTTGGGACTGTGACTCATTGTAATGAGGAAGAACTCACATCATCAGGAACTGTGGGGCATCTCAGTGCGAAACTATTGAAAAGACTTATTATAGGATTTAGGTTTATTATCCTGATTTGGATGGTTTTAGAAAAGATTTCTGAAAGTAGGTCTTTGCTCTGGCTTGGATGCTGTCAGGAAGTGGGAGTAACTCTATGACGAGTTATGCTAATCTTATCTAGAAGGGCAGGCTAGAATGAGGTCAAAGCTGTAACTGGTTGAGAAAACAGTCACACTCGTATTAGGCAGGAAAGGGGAATATTGAGGTCATTTTTGTGGGTTGCACAATGATCAAGTTTTTGTCCCTGTGTAAGCGTGATTGTAAAATGGCCTTATTTTGTTCTTGAGCCATCATCAAGATGGTGGCCTTTTCTGATGTTGATATTCAATAACAGTGTTTATGTTCAACAGGAGAAAGCCAAGGCTTAGTTTATTGTACCAGACTAGTTCCCAAATGTCAGGGGCCACTTTTATCTTTCTTAGTCTGTTCTTTTGTCCACAGGCAGATAACAGTAGGCCACAGCACATTAATCCATGACAACTGAAATTTCATCATTGTTGAGATTTTGCTGATCAGGAGTTTCTTTAGAGAACGTAGTCTTTACTTAGACTAGAGTTAGTCTCTCCTGCTCCTTTTCTTACAGAATGAATTGTTGAATTTTCTGAAGGAACAATGGCTGTGAACTGCATTTAATTAAGTCCCTGACAGGATATATTGGCTAATGTAACACAAGCAATGATCAGAAACACAGTGACTATTTGTTCTTGAAACAAGTTTTGAAGCCTGGAACCTAGATTGTACAACTCCAGCTGGTTCTGAAAAAGATCCACCTTAGCCTTATTTATTAAATTAAAATATCGAGGAGGAGATATCCTTATATATAGTCATTAAATAAATTATAGTGTATTAATAAAAAGAACAATTTTCATCCAGCTAAAACTGATGCTGTAGATAAATATCCATTGGTATTGGGAGATGTTTGTGAAGTGTAGTTAAATGAAAAATTCAGGTTGCTAAGTAGAATATTGGCATTTAATCTGTATGCATAGAAAAATGTGTGGAGATAAATTTATGAATGTGTTAACTGTAGTTGTCTCTAAGAGGTGTGCTTATGAGAGATTTTAAATTCGTTTTGTCTTTTGGCTTATCTGCAGGTTCTCATTTTTCATCATCAACATATATTCTCTTTTAATGAATAAAAATAAACAAATGTTTCTTCATATAATGGAATTATGGTTGATTTCTATTTCTATTTTCATATTTTTATACATTTTGTGATTTTTGATAATATCCTAAACTATCAATATTATTAACTAAAAATAAGAAAAGAAAGTAGTATCTAAAATCACCAATCTATATTAAAATATAAAATGAAAAAAGTTGAGGAGTGATTGACAATTCAAATACAAAGTAGTGTATACATTGTAGGGTCTTTGATTATTTCATTTTAGCTGTATCTTAAATTTTAGTACCTGGCTTGATATGGATCCTGATCATCCTTCATTTTCAATCACTTTAGGGAGGTAAGAAAGCTCTTTATTTAATTTCTGGTTCAAAATATATTAT
Source organism: Papio anubis (assembly GCF_008728515.1). Classification (NCBI taxonomy): domain Eukaryota; kingdom Metazoa; phylum Chordata; class Mammalia; order Primates; family Cercopithecidae; genus Papio; species Papio anubis. The sequence continues at coordinate 39,917,756 of NC_044990.1, forward strand.
AATGGTATTTTCAATTTTGATTGAAATCTAAATGAATCATTTTTTCTTCCTTTATTATGTAATAATGTTATCTAAATATAATACAAAAATTTCCTTCTCCTTTTCAATACATAAAGCTCATCTTTGGTTATTGCTTTAAAAGCCTTAATTTTGAATAATAGAAGTTTGCATTACAATCTTTATCTTATCCATGACCTCAATGGAAATATTCTGACAATTTTCTCTTTAGTTGTTTAGTCATTCAGTAATTAACTTAACATATATTCTAACTTTAGGGTGCAGGTATCTGTCTTAAGAAATATTCTTAAAGTGTTATATATTTTATCATGATATTTTAAATAATTAATTCCAAATTTTATAAGTATTTTTGGGATTATTAATACGAACACACCAAATATAATTGTAATCTAGTTGTACCATTATATTGCCAGAATACATATGACTTAAATATAATATGTTGTTTAATGATAGGTGTGAAATTGATCTGAGTTCTGTATGCTGATTTTTATTTGGGATTTATGCACCTTTATACATGAATTTGTAGATATTTTCTTTTCACAGTTTCATCGTCTGATTTACATATTAGGTTTATTCAAGGAATTGAAATGTTTTCCATGTTGTTTCTTCAAGAACTGCAAAGATTTCAAGATTTTTACCTTCCTGGCAAGCTAAACAAGTTAGCTTGACTTAGTTTGAGAGATATAGGGACAAGAAAGGAGACCTCTGAGTTGGAGATAAAAGACAGTGTGTTACCAGCAACAATAGGACTAGCCAGAGTAACAATATTGTGCTGCTTCCTTGAGTCCCACTTTCCAAAGGGCAACAAGAGAACTGCCATGCAATATATACTCCAGTGGTGTGTGTGACAAGATAAAAACCCTAAGTTTAGAAAACCCGATCTCGTATAGGAGGCTGCTAGTGAACAGTATATGCACATCTCTTCTTCAGAGAGGTATTTTTCATTATATTGGACAGTGAATAAATCTGCTTCAATGGTAAACAGTGTTTCTATATTCTGAAGCTGCTTGCTATCTTTGAAAATATAGTATCTAGCAAGTTAGATGTTAAGAATTTTCACAATTCTGTATGCCTCAAAAGGTGAGGCATACAAGATTGTGTAAGACTTACTGAGAATTGTTTCCAATGTTTTGTATTCTAGAGAAGTTCAAATATATCAGGAATTAATTATTTTCTGATTGTTTGATATAAAATGTGAGTAAATACAAAAAACTAAAGTTTTGGTTGGGAAAGTATTTTTTGACATTACTTATAGATCTCCATTGATTATTCTTTTTATTAAGTTTATTGGCTGCTTGTATTCTCCCAAAAATAGCTTTCATAAAGATTTTTTCACATGTATTAACATAAAGTGGACTAATCTATTATTCTATATGATTTTTTTATCCCCTTCCATATTACAGCCATATAATTTCTGATTCCTATTATTTTTGTTGTTTTTTGTAATCATCAGTTTCCAAGTCAGGATGTATCATAAGAAGAAGTGCTGAGGGAGAGGTGTGTCCTGTATTTTTTTTCATTAAATATATTAGAAAGTGCATTTTTTTTCTTTTTAATTCCATTAGTGTTTGCCTCTATGCTTTTCAAAAACATTTTAACTATATTTCTTAAATTGACAGAGTCAAGAGAAATAATATCTTATGAGTTTGTGGAAATAATGTGCAATTTTAGGAATATATATCTCTATGTTATACACACATACACAGGAAGTCCTCACTTTGACAGTTATGACATACATAAATTTCATTTCCCGCAGTTAGTTAAATAACACCAATTACCAAACCATATGGCTTAAATTTCAGTTACTATGGTATGCTAACTGTGATTAATTGCATGAAGTGCAAACTTCACTGCTAGCCTTTCAATCCATACATAACTATCCAAATAATTGATTCATATCATGATCAGTGACCAATCATATCACCGCAAAGTCTATTAATTACTGTTTGCTATGGTTTTAATGTGTTTCCAAAGTTTATGTGTTGAAAACTTGATCCCCAATGTGACAGTGTTGAGACATGGGGTCTAATGAGAGGTGTTTGTGTTATGGGGACACCACCCTAATGAGTGAATTACTGCTGTTATCACAGGAGTGTGTTTGTAATCATGACAGTGTGTTCCTTATACAAGGACTAGCTTGGCCACCTCTTGTTCATTCTCTCTCACATACCCTCTCTTTGTCCATCTGCCTTCTGCCATGGGATGATGCAGTAAGAAGGCCCTTGCCACATACTGGTTTCTCAGTCTTGAACTTCCCAGCCTCCAGACTATGAGCCATTAAATTTCTATTCATTGTAAGTTGTGTAGTCTGTGATATTCTGTAATGGCAGCATAAAATGAACTAAGACATTGCTCATCTGTTATTTAGTTTATTCTCACACAGCAGCATGCATTTGTGTTGCTTCCTTATCCATATGATACATGCATTCTACATTTTACCAAAGTAAGTAATTTGAAGCGGAAATTGGGTAACAAAAATGAAAGTAAGCAAAAAAAAAAAAAAGACCCCAAAAATGATAATGCTATCAGTGAAGCTGGATGTGATTAGAAGATTTTAAAATGGCAATAAGAAAGCTAATAGAGAAAGACCTAGACTTGCATAAAGCTATCTATGAACCCTATTGAAAATGTCCAATGGATATCAAAAATAGGGTAAATAAAGTTGCTTCAACATTTTTAGTTGAAATTGCACAAAAAAGAGACATTGCAATGGCTAAATGGGGCATTTATTTCTATTTTGGTTTGAAAACTATATTTAAACAAAGATCACAAACAAAGATTACACTAGACAAACTAGTTTGTCCAGTATTCGGGCCAAAGTGAGGAAGTTACACGGCATTGAAAGAAAATAGTAATTAATTACAAGGAATCTGAAGAAGAGCATTTACTGCCAGTTAATGCTCGTTTCATTGTTTCAAAGGTGGGCATAAATTAATGATTAATGTTAAACTATCTGATGAAACTCCTAGCATAACTAAGATGACTGCTGTAAAATTTGTCCCCAGATTCCAAGGATTACTTAATGCAGAGAGTTATGATGATCATCAAATATTTATGATTGATGAGAAATGTCTTTTTCAGAAGGCAATCTCATCAAGAGCTTATGCAACAAAAGACACAGGATTATAAAGTAGCCATAAAGGAGAGACTTGAACTATACAGCCAGAGGAACTTAATGGAGGTGAACTTTTGACATAAATGAGGAAAGTGGTTGTGATGAAAAGGAAGATGTTACAGATGAAGTGACCCTGGCAAGATATTTCACATTAAAGAAATTTTGGTGACGTTTCGCATCATCAAAACACAAGGGATAAAATGTTGGAAGGTGATTATGGTTGGCAGAATAATGGCCTTCCAAAAGATGTTCGTGTCCTAATACCTGAATCCGACGAATATATTAGGTTGCATGGAAAAGGGGAATTAAGGTTGCAGATGGAATTGATTTTGCTAATCTGCTGACTTTAAACAAATTAACCTGGATTATTCAGGTGGGCCCAATGTAATTACAACGGTCATTACAAAATGGAAGAGAAAGGAAGAAGATAGGAGTGAGAGGGAGATGTGATTATAGAAGAATGGTCAGAGAAATGCAATGTTGTTGTCTTAGAAGATGGAAGAAGGGGACTGTGAGTCAAGAAATGGCCTCTGGAAGATGTAAAATGCAAGGAAATGGATTGCTTGTAGAGCCCCTAGAAAGGAAAACAGTCCCACTGATATTTAAGCCTAGTGAGACCTATGTCACACTTCTGACATACATAACTATAAGATAAATTTGCATTGTTTTAAGCCAATAAACTTGTGACAATTTGTTACTGCAGCAGCACACCAACATGGCAGAAGTATACATATGTAACAAACCTGGACATTGTGCACATGTACCCTAGAACTTAAAGTATAATAAAAATTTTTAAAAAAGTCAAAAAAAAAAAAAGAAAAGAAAACTAATACACTGATCCAAACATAGAACATAGAACTTTGACAACTCACTAAGGCATAAAAAACATGGTTCCTGCATGACAAGAAAGCAAAGGCTGTTCAAACTACCACTGATAAATTTTTACAAATAAATAAATACTTTAATTCTAAGGACTCTTAATGTTTTAAATTATAGTATATTAAGTAAATCTTGATTTTTTTTTTGTTTTATTTTCCTATGTATTTATAACTTACAGTATGTGTTTTAAATGTTTTGACAAAAATATTATAAGGTCACTGAAAAATTTCATTTTCCCATTGAATATAAAGATTTCTTTGCATGGTTTCAGCCTGGGTGATCATTGATCATTTTTATGGTCCTCTATCACCATGCAAAGTGAGGATTGAATAAACACACACACACACACACACACACACACACACACACACACACACAAATAAATCTAAGAATTTGAATTGTTTTATACTATAATTCAAAATGAATATGTATTTTTATTATAGATGACTTTAAGGTTTACTAATAGTTGTTTATGTTATACTTTCTCATTCTTAAGTTCATACATTTACTTCATCTTATATTTACATGTGGTACAAAATTTCAAGTCAAAATTTTATTAATGATAGCTAGCATATTCTTTTCTCTATCCCTGAATGATTTCAAGTAATTTTAAAAATTTATTTTATGAAATAAACTTGATGGAGTATAGAATTTTGTGATATAGACTTTACCCCTTAACTTGGGGGAGGTGGGGGGGGGCAAGGTCTTGCTCTGTCACCCAGGCTATAGTGCATTGGTGTGATCATGGCTCACTGCAGCCTCAACCTTCTGGGCTCAGTGATTCTCCCACCTCAGCCTCCTTAGTAGCTGAGACTACATAAACCCACCATAATATTCAGCTAATTTTTGTATTTTTTTTTTTAAAGATGGGGTTTTGACATGTTGCCCAGGCTGGTCTCAAACTCCTGGGTTCAAATGATCCACCTGGCTACTATTCATCTTTCTTGAGTTAATTTTACACTAAAGTTTTTCTTGGGTGGGAGGAGAAACATTGCTTTTAATACTAGAATGTCCCTGCATGTATTACGGATCAGAATAGAAAAACTTCAGGAAATCTTAAGATAAAACAAAAAAAGTATTTTGAAAATTTCTAGATGTGAAGGGAAATTTAGATTTTCCCCTTTCTATTGCCACTAATAGATACTCTGTTAAAAATACATGAGAATCATGAAGAGAATATTTATATTCCAGTTACCTGATTTTATTCACCTCCTGGGTCTTTATTAACATGTGGAATTATATATCTCAGAATTCATGGTATCCCAGCTAGTCTTCCTGGTACTGCCAAGCTGTCTTATGCTAAAATAGAGTTTGGGGCAAGAAAGGTTGACAGGATTACTATACTAAACAATGGAACAGTGTCTGAATGAAAGGAAGGTCTCATTAATTTGCTTTTCAAAGGGATTGGTGATTTTGGAGGTATACAAAATTTTTCTAACTTTTCATATATATCTATGTATGCACATGTTGGTATGTATATTCATATATATTCATAAGCACAACTGAGATAATATCAAATGTGTCTAGCATTGTTCTGAACACTAAACTTATTTATTCATTTATATCCCAGCATATATACAAATTTGTCCTTCATTTCATCATAAATATATTTTTAGTATTTCGTCTATCATTAAATACATATCAACATCATTATTTGAATCTGCATAATATGCTATATGTCAGAATATTTCTTAAATAACTTTCCTGTTCTTGCACTTTTAGGTTATTTCTAGCTTTTAATTATTGTAAATATCATCTGGTTGCAAAATCTTGCATCTCAACTCTGCTCGTTTTTTTGTTTTGTTTTGTTTTGTTTTACTTTGAGACAGAGTCTTGCTCTGTTGCCAGGCTGGAGTGCTGTGGTTCAAACTCAGCTCACTGCAACCTCCGCCTCCTGGGTTCAAGCGATACGCCTGCCTCAGCCTCCCAAGTAGCTGGGACTACAGGCACACGCCACCGCACCCAGCTAATTTTTGTATTTTTAATAGAGACAGGGTTTCACCATGTTGGCCAGGATGGTCTCAATCTCTTGACCTCGTGATCCGCCCGCCTTGGCCTCTCAAAGTGATGGGATTACAGGTGTGAGCCACTGCTCCTGGCCTGGTTTTTTTTTAATGCAAATTTTTAGAAGTGAATTATTGGGTCAATGTGTATGATTATTTTTAGTGCTAATGAATGCACTCTTTTTTTCCAGAAAATTCAGAGCTGAAAATATTTCATTAGAATTGTAGCTTCTGTAGACCCTCAGTAACTGCATTTTAGTCCTATAAAAGCTAACATACTATAGTTGCCAATTTCAAAAACTGATATGCCAGAGTTACTAAGCAATTCCAAACCCTTTTCCTCATAGGAGCCAACTGGCTCCTCTTTCCAATTTGAAAGAGGAAGTACTACTTGTCACATGTTTATGCAACTCTAGATGTGGCTGAAGGGGATAGGGGAACCAGGCACTGACTCAACACAAGCTGTTTCAATCAGATTTTCTTCCAGAAATTAAAATGAGACACAAAAATAGAGTCATTTAACTGGAAATATTTAAGTCAGACAATCATTAAAGATAAAAAATTAATGTCATAATTTTAGCAAAGCCACAGCTGGCCATGTGTAATTGGATATATAAGTAGAGAAGTGAGTTTACAGAAAAACTATGAAGTAGATAACACTTAGAAAACAAGAGGAGAAAAGAATGTGAACACTCAGGAGTATAAAGAAAGACAAAGGGAGTGGCAGACTAGAGCATTCCTACTTCTGTGGATTTTGAATATTCTTCCTAATATTAGATTCCATGAAATTATTCTGAATCCTTCAGATTGATCTTATGAGCAACCTGTTTTATACTGGTATTCTCCAAGACATATTTATTAGAAGATAAAGTAGGAAGACAGTCAGAGCTTTTTGTCCCTCAATTTCTGAAGCAGTATTAGCAGCAATCATTTTACCTATGTGAGCCAATGCAACTAGATTTCCAAGGTTCTAGGTGAACACATAGGAGTTACTACAACCACTATTCCAGAAAGTCAAAATAATTTACATGGAGTCCATTGCAGGGAAGTGATGCAGCTGAAATACTATTGATGGAGTTGTGGAGAGAAAGGTTAGGGTCATACTGTTTCGATATTTTAAAGAAGGAGAGAACGGAAAGATGAACTAGCCAATATTGGTTAGAAAATCTCATGGTAGCAGAAATAGAAATGTGGGTTGTATTGAGCCTATCAGTGGAACAATCTCTGGAGATGATGATGGTGATAAAATAACCTTTGGTACAATGTGCCCACTCCTTTTCACACATTGTTGCTCACTGGAAAAAAAAAAAATAAGGTATCAGGAAGCCTAGGTTCTAGTATTTTGTTTCTATTTATCTGTATGCATTTTGGTAAATCAATCACCTTCTTTATAAATTATTTTCTATGTTTAATTAGAAAAGTGTCTGGTCTCCCTGTCTTAATAATTCATTGACTAAAAGAAAGAAAATGAAGAATAAAAAATTTTCTAAAAAAGTAAAATTCTATTATAATTGATTTATCGTATTGCTATTTGGGAGAGACCATCTTGTTAAAATTTGACCACTGTTACTAGATGGTCAGGTAAACCTTGAAATTCACAGTAAGTCCCACGCAATTCCGTCTTAAAAGGTTAGCAGAATACTGACGAGTGCCTATTGTTGAGTGTAACAGTTAATAGCACACTAAAACCTACTATTAACACTCCAGAAACTGCAAAAATGTGTACTTGGCAATAGGTTTTGGCCAGTTGACATTGTTACTTTACACGGGCTGAACATGGCTAAATTTTTAATTTAGTATTTTTTGGAAGATGAAAAACTTTTTGAATGTTTTAAATCAAGATCATGGTTAGACTTTCATTCTAACTAGTCTAATTAGCTAATTAAGCATGTCCTCATGATGGGCTGTATGATCAGTTAATCAAATAACAAGAGGGTAAAAATATATTTTCTAGGAATTATTCCATCAAATATTTCAGTCTTCACCAAGTACTTTAAGACATTCATGTCTAAATGACTATTTTAGGTTAACAAGTACTTCCTTTTATATGTCTTCACATTAAATGGACTGTATTTTTGAAGGTAATCTTCATTACGTCTAGATGACAAGGCAACTAGTTCAAGGTATATTGGCATTATTCTAATATTATAATTTCTATAAAATATAATTTAAGATTATGATCCTGTATTGAATTACTATATATTTTTGAATCATAAAACAATTTCAAATACAATTATGGAAGGTGAAAAGTTTAATTCCTCAAGAATTTTATTGTTTATAAATGCTAATGAACATGGGTCTTAGCCAAATTATTAAGATCTGTATAGCAACATTAAATCATAGTTAGAAACTTCAAATATTGTTTGTGATGATAAGCACATAGTGTTAAACATTCAAATGTCATTCTAATAATAAAAATCATGTATTTATCAGTGTGAAGATCCCTTTTTTAACATAGTTTCAAATGCTATTTTATAGCCTCCCACTAAATATTAAGTAGTTATACTCATTTTAAAATAATTTTAAAATCTTTTCTAGAAGCACAATTAATTCTGCATGAGAATTCCTAGATTCTTTTATTTAGACTCTTATGAATGTAGTTCTATTTATAATTAATATCAAAATTATAGTTATTCCCTATTATCATTTCAGTTAACATTTTCATGATAGAAGAGGAGCAAGATCTAATTTTGCAGTTAAAATGCTAAATTTAGTTGGAAGGCTACATTTTGCCATGACCTTAAACAGATGTGGGACAAGATATTGAACATAAAATTAATTACGGACAATAGTGAAAATATTTTAATTTGAAAATTTCATAATCTATGTGGATTTGAATGCTTTCCTTCTTCCCACACATACCTTGCAAAAATTCAGAAAATGAATCCTGACAATAAAATCATTAGAGAACTGCATTCCATTCTCAATGACTTAATAAAATTATGAATAATATTTGCATTTTAGCTGTTATAATATTAATTTTTATTTGTAAATTTTTTATGTCAAATTCATAAGAATTAAACATTGACTGGACAATTATAAGATCTTAGGGAAATTATTATGTGTATTAGGGTTTAGAATGCAATGGAAGTGCAATTGAAAATTTCTCTTTGGGGGAATTTCTTTCTAAGGTTATGATGCTATGTTTTTAACCAGTGTTGAGAAAGGTAGTTTGGTTCAGGAAGATTTTGGAGGCAAGCAAACACATTAGTTGGCATTAGCAATCCAAGCAAAAACGTCAAGGCTTAAATTTGGTAAGATGGTGATAAGGTGATGATGGAAATTGATAGTAAAGAGAGTATAAAAAATGCAATAGGACTTGGCCACCAATTGGTTTATAAGTAAGAACAGTGAAATATATTTTTCTCCCATGATACTGTAAGAATAGTGAAACTGAGATATGTAAAGGAGGACATAACTATTTAGTTGGATAAAAATAGAATTGGAGAGCGTTTTCACTTGTAAAATAATAAATAAAAGTATTTGAAATCATGTAATGCCATACACTGGAGATCTGAAAGAAAGAAGAGCTAAAACTATGCCGAGTTAGGATAAAATTGAAGCATATAACATAGTTGGAAATACTGAGGCAAAGAGTGGGAAAAAGTGCTGATGATTACAGTGCTTTTGGAGACAGAGATAAAAGGGTGAAAAAACGAGGAAAGATCATATGATTTGTTTAGAGTTAAACTGAACTTAAACTAATTTTAATTTTAGTGGGTGTTTGAGAGTTTAATGAACAAATGTTAAATTGTTGAAGTGTAGAAGAGGGGAGGTAATAAGAAAATAGGAGTAGAGGCAATAGATTTCTTAAGAGTTTGGGGGGAAAAGAGAAAAACCAGAAGCTATTTAGTATTTACTGCACTTTTATTCATTCTTTCTGCTTGGAGATGAGCATATATTTTGGCAGAAAGAACAAAACCTATCAGGAGGCGGCAATGACAATCTGGAGAGTGAAGAATGGAAAGTTTAGAGAAGCACACGACCTTGAATGTGTAGTATTCAGAGCACAAGTGTGATTCAAGAGGGGCTTAAATAGCAAAGGTTTTGTTAGAGTTTGGTATCATTTCAAATATGGTAAAGATGAGTCACAAACTGTAGAGGAGAAGATGTCCTGAAGGTCTTTTTTCTGTACCTTCAAATCCACTGTTCCCCAACTGGGTGCTTCCCTGTTGGGAAAAGTGTAGGGGGTATTACTGATATAGACTTGCCCTGTGGGCCAATTAGAGGCACCATGGATAGAATCTGGGAGACTGGAAGAAGTGAGATAGGATGTTCTGCTTGCTAGGTTTTAACCAGTCGGCTGAATCCCACTAAAGTCACAGCTGTGGTCTGACTACCTTCCCCAGTGCATTTAACCCTTGTCTTTGCACCCTAAGGTTTAAGAGTTGTAAAAACTCAGCATGGTTAAGGCCTAGAGCATATGCACTAATTATCTTGTTCAGATTTCTTTAGAAAACAATGTCCTATTAATCATTCTTCAAGTTTTCCAGTTTTAAATGTGTCATTTGTTTAATGCCAATGTTGTAAATGATAAGATGTTCAAGACTATAAGAACCTAAAGGATTAATTAACAGATCTGCAAAAACAATTGAGGAGAGAGAAGAAGAGAGAGAGTCTTTCTGGATGAAAATAATAATTATAAAAAGGTGGAAAGTTAAGAGACCAGGTCTTTTTCACTGTATCAAGGCTTTTCTTCTGTCATCTTACAACCTTTACCCATATTCACATAGTTTCTTGACTTGGAACTTTGTTTTTGAGTCTTATATGATAATTTGTTTGTTTTTTTAATACCCTTTCCTGGTGTGTGTAACCCTGACAAAGAGAAATTATAAAATTGAAATAAAACAATTGTGTTCTAGCCTGGAAACCATCTCCTCTTGCCATAAAAATTTTTAGTCTGATGTGAGTTTTGATCAAATTATCATAAGTTACCTCACCTTTAAGTCAAATTGTAATATTCAGTCATTAAGCGAATATTTATCAAGTGATATTGTGGCATTAGGGATCATAGAAAATGTCCATGTACCTGTGAACGTTTTAGCCTACTGAGAGAGGCAAAGGACAAATAGTAAAGAGATAAAGAAGATAATTTTGGCTAGTGTTGAATTCTATGAAGAAAAGAATCCGAGCAATATGGTGGTTAAGAAAGAGTTCTCTTACATTAGAGATGAGGCCTGTAGGAAAATAAAGGGCGAATCAGCAGAGATCCTGTGCTCCAAGGAAAGGGAAGAGATAGTGCAAAGTCCTATGGCAAGAAGATCTTGGTGTGCTAGAGGGACAAGAAGGTCCGTGTGACCGGAACACTAAGCCCCAGGAGATGGGGCCAGAGAGACAGTCTGCAGTCAGATCATTTTAAGGTCTTGGTAAGGGATTTGGAATGTATTCTACATGCACAGAAGGTTCCTGGAGAATTTGAGCACACTGGTGATATGATTTGTTTTAATTTTTAAAACAATTACACCTACTGCTGCGGGAAGCATAGACTAGAGGCAGGCAAGAGCAAAAGCAGAGACTACTGAAGTTTTATCAATAATAATGTTATTTGAATGTTTACCATTGCAAAGCATGGTATTATCTCATTCAACCTCAAAACACCTTATGCTTTAGGTAACTTTATTTGTTATGAAGTTTAGAAATGAAGCTGATGTGGCACAGAGGAATTAAGCAAGTTTCCCTGGGTCATGCAATTAGCTTGTGCTAGAGGCCAAGATCAACACCACGCCATCTGACACCAGTCACACGACACTGCGCTCATCACTCTGGGAACTCGTATTCATTACAGTTGGCTATAATCCAACAGGCAATGTTGAAGTCCTCGAAAACAATCTTTTTATCATATGACCACCAATATCAGTGGAAAATGCTGGAGATGGAAAATACTAGCAACACTTAGCAGCAATGAAAGATAAAATGAAACAGTGAATTGTCAGACCTTATAATTTTCAGGACAAGGTGTTCTTTCACAAAAGCTTTCCCTTGTCTTACTTAAGCCAACATTTATATATCTCACCTCTATTTTCCTTGCAAACATTTATTTTAAGCCATTTTTGGATTCAGAAAGCTAGATTATTTGGAAAATGTCTTAATATGGAAATGTTAGTGATCTCATCTGAACAGCTTAGAGAGTTCAATGGAGAAGTTCTCCACTTATAAAGATTAAAATATATCCTCACTCCAATGACTCTTTAGCCAAGCATTTTTCTTTTTAAAGCACATCCAAAAATAAAACAGAATTTGGATGAGGCTTACAAAGCATGCTTGTTCTGGTAACATAAATGGCAAGTGAGAAAAGGGGCGGTGAATGACTAACACAAGTTCACTAAAGATGACAATATGTGATTTAGTCACCTCTGGCCAGGAATACGCCTCCATACAAAATGAGAAGCTCACACAAATAGCACAGAGCTCAGAAGCCTGTGGATACATGTATACAAGGTAACAAAATGACCAAAACTCTGTCCATTCCTCTGACCCTTCTGAGCCTAATAATGTGGATCTGTGCACAAGTGATTTGAACATGGTGAGTAATAGTTGTGGAGATGACTGAGTTTGATCCTAATCCTTCAGCCCCTCTTTTTCTACCTAGGAAATAGATGCTAATGAATTACTCTGAAGAATCATCTAAAGACATTTACTAAGTTTTCTCCTACAACATAAAAAAAGATAAAAAGGACTTTCACATTTTATACATAAATTTTTCCCAAAATTGGAGAAAAGACCAACTTTAATGTAGAGAAAAAGTGAAGCTTTTTGTTTCTATCCCTTATACATAAGTATTCATTTAAAATGGTAGTGATATAAAAGGTTCTCACAAATATTGATTTTTTTTTGCAAGCGTAATGTGTGATTTGATACAATATCTTGGCCTATTTTATTGACCAAGCCCTAGGACTTTGTATTGACCTTTAACAAACAAAATGACTTGTAGCAATTCTTCATACCTTCTGACAGCTAGTTCCCATTTTCCTCTATTATGTCTCCACTCCAGAAGCCACAGACAATCATAAAATGTCATCAAGATTGAAGAGCAAGATATATTCTTTTACTCAGTTTGAAAGGTCTACTACATGTATGACCAGAAATTTTTGGGGTTTTCAGATTGGGAATATAGAAAATATTATGTTGAATTATTCTTAAAAAGCAAGGCATTTCAATAATTGGCTAGTAAAGTTAAGTGATAATTATGGCTATTGCTTAATTTTATAAAATATCATTTAAATATTGGCATTTGAAACAAGTTTTAAAATGTTTAAAGAAATAGAAAAATAGTAGCAGTGAAATGTATGTGATATTTTAAAATGCATTATTTTTCTTAAATGCAACCTTTACTAATATCAGAGAGATCAAATTTTAAAAAGTAGCATTATTGATGTTTTTCTCCTGATGGGATGAATACATGTCTCTGATTCTTTTAAGCAGAGGAAATTGAAACCGTCTTTATCAAAACTACAGTTGTAAAATTCTGTGTTCACTTAATGCTATAAAATAGAAAAAAAACCTGGACTCTAAAAAGAGCTCTCTAAATATGGAGGAAATGCTGTTAAAACAAAGTACAAGTCAAAATATTTAAATCTTATATTTTACATTAAAGAATGTGCCATAGCTTCAATTTAGAAAAGACCAGAAAACTCAGTGAGCATTTTTAGAGGATTTAAGAAAACAAAATTAATTTGATTTTAAGAGATAATAAACAATCCAATCCAAAGTAGTGACAGGTTTCATTCTGCTATGCTGTTACAAATCTTCTTTTAAAATATCCTCTGTTTTGTTTATCTTCTTTTTTTTTTTTTACAATTACTATTTTCTGTCACTTAGGACTCAGCAAAACTATATTTGAATGACTAGTCTCCTGTAAAAAATATATATATATTTTATTGTAAAATTCAATCTAAAATTACAATAAAATTCACAACTTCTTGAGGCATGCACTAAATTGTCATTTTAAGTGTTCAGTGTCAATTAGCGATGGCAGACCAGACCACATAAGATTGTGGCAGGAAAAACAAGACTTTTGTAATCATACCTATGTTTTAATGCTGGGGCAAAACTGACAACTGCCAAACAAGAAAAAAAAGCAAATTTAAATTAATTGTTACCATTTTTGATAAATTATATAAATTCTGATTCCTGCAGACCAAATTCTGCCTTTTAATCAGAAAGTACTGATTTTACTTGCTCATAATTTGATGGGTAGTTTAAGAAATGCTATTCAGGAACAGTTTAGAAACAGTGAGAAAAAAGAGAGAAAATTGCATTTTTCTCTAAATTATAAAGAACATAATTCCAAAGCTCTATTATATTTGTTCTATGATGCACACATTCAGGCAATATCTAAGTCCCAGAGCTCATCTTCAGTTAGGGAATAAAATGATGATTTGATTTTTGTTTTTTGTTTTTTTCTGTTGTCCTTTCTTTGGCATTTTTGAGACAAGGTCTCTGCTGTCCAGGCTGGAGTGCAGTGGTGCAATCATGGCTCACTGCAGCAATCTTCCTGTTTCAGGCTCCTGAGTAGCTAGGATGACAGATGTGTGCCACCATGCCCAGCTTTATTTATTTATTTATTTATTTATTTATTTATTTTTGTAGAGACAGGGTCTTGCTATGTTGCCCATGCTGGTCTTGAACTCCTGGTCTCAAGCAATCCTCCTGCCTTGGCCTCTCAAAGTGCTGAGATTACTGACATGAGCTATTGTACTTAGCCATAAAGTGCTACTGAAGTGATAAACGTGTCTCCATATAAGAAATGTGGAAGAGAGAACTTGTTGTGAACCCTAGTACATAAAATATTTTATCATATTTTATTCTTTCATTTCTTCATTCTTCCCTTCATTTGCTCATTTAATAAATATGTATTTGATGTTCAATATCATCTAGATTCTCTACTAGAATCTGAAGCATTTAGCAGCATCTTGTTGGGAGTTTACATTTCAGCAGATAGGTAAGAAATTACATCACAAGGATTTTAGCAGAAAAAATATTACTGGGGGATACCATTTAGACAAATTTGTTTTAAGCTATTAAGTTGCTCATTCATTCATTCATTCATCACATATTTATTCAGCATTTAGTATATGTCAAGCACAGTGCTAGAAACTTGAGTCCAAGTCTTTATTTGTCTTTTACTATCACATCTATGGCTTTTTGCCTCACTTATTGTGGCTCAAATATACTTTTTGTTGAGCTAAAATTCTCATCAGAATTTTGATAACAGAAAGGTCTACTC
The DNA here is from genome assembly GCF_008728515.1 of Papio anubis. Lineage (NCBI taxonomy): Eukaryota > Metazoa > Chordata > Mammalia > Primates > Cercopithecidae > Papio > Papio anubis. Next base: position 39,932,997 of record NC_044990.1, read on the forward strand.
TTTCCCTTTTGCCCAACATTATATATATTATGTTCTCAAAATCTCTGTTGTCAAAATTTTAAATATATATAGGGATATATGTAAACTATGCCCAGCACCTCAATGTTTTTAATGCCTTGCCTTGTTATTTATAGGATCCCCTCAAAGGAATTCAGCTTCTCAAACTCAATGCTGTAGCTAGGGGGTCTCACAACATAAAGACAGATTTCTATCATGCCTGCCTGTGTTTACAAATTGTCTGTTCTAAAATTCTTTTTTGACAGTCCCAGAAGAAAAACATATATAAATGGCCAATATACTTATGCAGAATGTTCTATATCTCCCTAAATCAGTTAAATACAATTAAGATGAAATAATATTTTTTGCCCATCAAATGGGCAAAGTGAAAAACAATACTACCTAGAATTTGTGAGACTTCATTGGCACCGATGGTAAAATAACCAATGGTAGTAATTTGGCAAGACATTGTAGATTGACAGGTTTTTCTTGTCATTTCTTTTTCAATTTGGGGCTTTTAAGATGCTTCCCTTTCCTGACTGTAGCTGTTTCTTCTCTGGTACTCTGCCCTATGAGCTCTGGCACTTTGGTGTCCACACATTCTCAGCTCCATCACCTCAATTCAGGAAGTACACTGAGCTCCAGCAGGGCTCCATCTCTTTTGCTATTACCTGAAAACTCTCAAAGCAGTAAGCTCCGGTAACCCTATGGCAACTCGCAATACTCATAACAGCTCCTGCAAGTTAGGGTGCATAAAGCTGAACTGCATTAGTTTCTCATCAATCCACTCTGAGAATAGTTTGCAAGACCTGGAAAGGATATGTGGGTATTTGGAGATGTCTAGGGAAAGCCTCTGTGTGTATCTATCCATTTATCATCTCCTTACATATCTACCTATATATACAGTATATACGTAGATGTATGGAGTAAAACATAAGTATTTATGATAGTAAAAGTCATATGGATCATAAAAATTCAGAGTATTAAAAGTTTGAATTTAGGATTCAAGTATTTTGAGCATGTCTTACATATATAAGGGTTAAATTAATAATGACTAAATTATATTACAGTAAGACTATATTTCAGAATGAAAGAAATCAAAGCAGACACACACTGAATTGTAGCAATCAGGTTTTTCTGTATTGCAACATATTGAATCTAGAGTCTAAAAGGAAAGTTTGGCAAATAATTTTAAATATTTTTTCCGAAACTCATAAAATCACTATGGATTGATGACATGTATACAGATTACTGGGAATGGGAAAGGCTTTAGGGAGAGCTGTCCCTTATGGGGCATCTTTGTGCATCTCTAAGAGGATCAGTCCTTTTAATTTTTTTGGAGCTTTTGTTTAACCTCTTTTCCTAAATTCTACAATCAAATTTTGTGTGATTGCGTTTAACAGGAAAATAATCTTGCCCACCAGGTTGAAAGTATTTGTGGGTGTGTGTTTGTTTGGATATTTGAGAGGCAAATACCTATGTCTATGCTATTGATAGTTTTTATGAGTTTCTCACATTGCATTTTTAAAGTTGATTTTATTAAAGTATAATTTGCATTTAATAAAATGCTATTTTCAGTAGAATGTTATATGAGTTTTGACAAATTGATGCACCAGGGTAAGTGCAACCCCTGTCAAGGCGTAAATTTTCATCACTGAAATGTTTCCCCATGATTTTTGCAGGCAACTCCCTACACTTAGGCCTAATCAAATGTTAATTTATTTCTGTAACTCTAAGTTAATTTAAACTTTTAAAAATTTTCCACAAACAAAATCATACTATTTCTGTTTGAGAAGTACAGTCTTCATTTTTTTATTAAAATGATCGATGTTTATTTTAAATAAACTCAAACAGTATAAAGCAGGAGAAATTAATATCTCAATATATCATTCTAAACCACACCACCAGATTTATTCATGTTAACATTTAGTGATTATGATTTATTTCTTGATTCACTGGATTTCTATCATTTAAAATTATTTTAATGTTTACTTACTCTCTGAGTTAGCTCATGTTTTCAGTATTAGCCTATTGACATCCAATCTGAAGGAAAATTTGTCAAAGTATGATTTTGAGTCAAAATGTCTTTCCTAAAAAAATAATTTAGAAGGTACTTTTTTTTAGCTTGATTATTGCTGTAAATAATAGCAAGGGTATTTATTGCTTTAAATAATCAATGCTAAGCATCGATAATTGCTAGATCTCAGTCTACATTTATTTACTTTTCTCTCTTGCAGGTGATTTTTTTTGTGCTCGGAAGTCAAAATTCTTCCTTTATCTTTATAGTTCAGTAGATTAACCATGATTTACCTTCATGCTGCTTGTTTTCATCAGGGTTTCCCGTGAGATTTTATCTTTTCAATCTGCAGTCATGTCTTCCTACATTTCATATGCATTTTCCTGTATTTCCAAATATTTTATGCATCATATATTATTTTTATCTCAGAGACAACAAACATCTTTATATTGGATCATTTTCATCTGTTCTATGTACTTTTCACCTTATCACTAGTTTCTATTGTAGCCTTTTTTCTTTTCGTTTACCCATTATAATTATGTCCATTTTTTCTTCTCATCCATATCTATTTTGTTCTTATTTATTAAGCAACATATCTGTAACGGCACTATTTATTTCTATACTTGTTTTAAATTTACTGTGTTTCTTCATCTCATTCTGTTTTGTTAACTCAGTTTTGAGTTCTTTTAATATTATGTTAATTTTTGTGTTCTTTTGTAGTGTTGCTTTGATTTCTTACATGATATTCTCTTCCATTTAATAACCTTGTCTCCTTTCTGCATATCTCATTTGTTGTTTTTTCTTCCTTTGTTCATTCTTTCCTTCACATGTGTTTATACTATGTTTGCAAAATTGCCATGCCATTACTTTTCATTTATCTCTCAGGTACAGACATCTTTGCTCTGATAAAATGTGAGAGAGATCCTTTGTTGCTCTTCTTAGCTGGTACCAATTTGCCTTTCTCTCCCTATTACCAGTTCTATCTATTAATTTTCTTGAGACCTAGGACTTCTGGGGGATAGAAGGAGAGCTGGGATGAGGCTGGGCTCATCTGAAGTCTCTGATCTCTCTTCTAAGACCTGATTACATTTCTGATAGCAGAACCCACTCTATCCAGACAGGAGAATAAGCCCAATTGGGAAGGGTGCTTAATCTTTAGTCCTCTGACTTTTATCTGTAAGACATTTTCCCTCAACAGACCTGACCTCTTTTTCTACTACCTTTGAAAATAAGACCAGCTGAAATGAATGTTACACAGTGTTTTGGGCCGTGAAAGTAGGTATGTATAGCTAAGCCACTCTCCTTTTGAAAACCAAAGCACCTGTATGAAGCATGGACTCTGGTCTGCTCCTTGATTCCATTAACTTTTACAAAGGTATGCCTTCACTTGGGGAGGTCTGCAGATTTCCAGACCAGGTTGTTAAGGCATGGGTAAGTCAGTCTAATTCTATGATTTATTTTCAGGAAGTCCACTTTCTTGCAGGTATATGCTACATTCTCTTACATGGTTTTTTTAGTAGTAAGGTCAATTTTTTAAATCTCTGTATGCTAATTCTTTTGTCGTATTTTTTGACAGGGTTGGGAACTGATAAACAAAAGAAAGGAGTTTTTTTACTGGCCCTTTTATAGCCTCCAACATCCCCATCCCTGGTAGCACAATGTCCTGGAGAGTAGGAAGTCCTCTATATGCTTTTTGTCTCTCCTAAAGTTCTCAGAGTGATACGTCAGAGCTACCACTCACAAAATCTTGCCCCTTGACCTTTCCTATTACTGACCATTTATTCCCCCAGTTCAGAAAATTGCAAGATATTAATGAAGATGCCATTTCATTACCTTCTTTCCTGGTTGTATTTAAGCAGAGATGTGAGAAGTAGGGGTTGAACTCTAGGCAAACTCAAAACCTTCCATTTCTTATTTGGCTGTTATATTCCACAGTTTAAAGTGTAAAGTGTAAGGTTGCACCTCTTTCCCTTTTAAACTCTTGCTGATATTTTCTTTAACTTATTCTTTATTATATTTTGTGCATTTTATTAACTAGTGGATTCAGGAGATTCTAACAGTTTAATCTAGTCTTCCAACTTTCCCCAGATATTATAAAGACTATAGAGGCTTAAAGTAGACAGATGTTCATAAATGGAGTTTGGATATAATTTCCTAAGCCTCGTGAACCTTATCCTGTTATGAACTTCAGTGAATGAATTCATGCCACAGAAATAGAGATGGATATTTAATGTTCTAAATCATTCAAGCAAGATAATCTTGGCTTTTCCTTCCTTTACTCCCCTAGAAACATACTTGTTTCCAGGAGGTATAAGAGCTAATCGCAAAAAGATGTCTCAACTGTACATTAATATTCTTAGATGTTGAAATAAGCTGGTGATCAAAAACTATGTTAAATAATTGGCAAGTAATAGCTAGAGAATAATAACACTCTAATTAGACTCTTCTGGAAGGCTTAGTCTACGCCAGTCTCACCTAGGAATCCTACTACCCAAAAGGTAACTTATTAATACTAAGTATGATTTATTTTTACCTAACAGCAGGGGCTTCAATAACAATAGAACAACACTGAGCAAATAGGACAAGGGAAGGATGGCATAACCAATAAAGGTTTGCAGTCACCTTTGTTTGACCTCCTGAATTTGTTTTTGTCCTTTTACGGTCCCAGTTTTATCATTAGTATGGGAAATACAATCCTGTTAATTTTCTAAGGTAATTTAGAACAGGAAGCATATAAAGGTATTACAGGGCTCTAAATTTCTGTATGTAATACAAAATATTTAGCTGGAAACAAATCACCAACAATTTTACTGTGTATTTCTAGAGTGTTAGGATAAAGAAAATGAAGACAACATGGATAATTTAATCACAGTGACTACTAAGCAAGCTAGTTAGCAATCAAGGCAATGCAAAAGCCTATATGGGGAAAAATAATTGCTTTTTGTATTCAACTTTTGTTGTTTGAAGTGTGAATGAGTCCTGGTGGGTGGATAAATGGCTGAATATTAATCATCCTTGCCTGCCTGGCAAGCTTCCTGGCTTTCTTGGCTGTCACTGGTACACTGGTTAGCTTGTTTTCTAGACTGGCAGCTGCCCATCCTGGAGAAGCACTCATGCATCTCTTTCCCTGCCTAGGGGAAAGTTCTACTTTTCCAAGTTCATATCATACACTTAGAACAGGGAAAGCAAAGCCCACTGACTAATGCCTTGTGTTTCCATTTCATTCATCAGGCTTCAGCCTGACATCGTGGGCTGCCTCAGTGTAGTTTATTATTTCCAGTCTTGGCCTGAGTTGCCTCAAGCTAAATCTAGCCAAAAGCTTAATAACAGTTCCAGCTAGCTTCTCATGATTCCATTGTTCATTTTATAATATTGATTATGCCTATTGCTACAGCATAATACCTTCTACATAGTAGGCACTCATAATTTTATTTAATTTTCAGTGAGTGGTAAGAGATTAGTATAGATATTTTAAGGTTGTTTTTATATAAAATAATATAAAGAATGAAAACAATTTTTCTTTCATGGTGTCCAGAGGAACAAAGTAAATTTGAGAGTAAGAAAGGATCTTTATTTAAACTTAACATTAATAAGAAAATTACGTTGGGAGTAGTGGCTCACACCTGTAATCCCATCACTTTGGGAGGCCAAGACAGGAGGATCACTTGAGGCCAGGAGTTTAAAATCAGCATGGACAATATAGTGAGAACCTATCTCTGAAAAATTGAAAATAAAAGTAAATAGGTGTGCTGGTGTGCTCCTGTACTCCTAGCTACTTGGGAGGCTGAGGTGGGAGGATCACTTTATCCCAGGAGTGTGAGGCTGCAGTGAGTTATGATTGCACCACTGCACTCCAGCTTGGATGATAGAGCCAGACCCTATCTCTTAAAGAAGAGAAAAACTCCTTCAGAAAAATAAAAGTATACCTTGACTTGATAATATTTTTAAAGGAGGTAGGACTTAAAAGACTTTTTAATCATCACTTTTAGTATCTGGTCTCACTTCAGCTTATGTTTTGTATTGTGGATTTTTCTAATGAAATAAGCTGAAATAAGTCAATGTGAAGAAACTTCATTTAGTTCAATAGACAAAGACACCATTTAGAAGTTTCTAAATTTAAACAGTATTACTAAAATCAAATTTATTTTACCAAAATGAGATAACTACTTGGGAGAATTTTCAAAATCCAGACAACTAATGACAAAATAATTTTAAGGTTTTTTTTTTTTTTTTTTTTTTTAGAAGAGTAATGATTATTTATTAGAAGCAATCAATTAAAAAAAATACTTTGATTTTATTCCCCAATCAAACAGAGGAACAAAGAAGGTGGTATTAGGAGGAAAGTGATCCAGTCAAAGTGAAAACAATGCTCCTGAAACTTCAAGAGCTGAATATGACTTTTTCAAGCACTATCCAAGAAAAAGTGCAAAACACTATGAATGCTTAAAGATAATGCAAATAGTGCTGCAATAAACATACGTGTGCATGTGTCAGTGACAGACTGGATTAAGAAAATGTGGCACATATACACCATGGAATACTATGCAGCCATTAAAAAGGATGAGTTCGTGTCCTTTGTAGGGACATGGATGCAGCTGGAAACCATCAGTCTCAGCAAACTATCGCAAGAACAGAAAACCAAACACCACATGTTCTCACTCATAGGTGGGAACTGAACAATGAGATCACTTGGACTTGGGAAGGGGAACATCACACACCGGGGCCTATCCGGGGGAGGAGGGAGGGGGGAGGGATTGCATTGGGAGTTATACCTGATGTAAATGACGAGTTGATGGGTGCTGACGAGTTGATGGGTGCAGCACGCCAACATGGCACAAGTATACATATGTAACAAACCTGCACGTTATCCACATGTACCCTAGAACTTAAAGTACTTAAAAAAAAAAAAAAAAAAAAGATCAAGGGTAAAGTAGGCAAAAGACCGGGCCTAATATTTTATTCATCACAAGTTCTCAATAAATAAATGTGATTGCAGAAAAAGAAAAAAAGATAATGCGAATATATTTCTTAAAAGTAGCAGCATTGTTTTCCTCATCACCAACAGAAAGTACTTGTTAAGTACTTATAATTTATATTAATTGAAAACATTGATTCTATATTTAATGCACTATGAAAAAAGAATATATGCATGCATAGAAACACACATGCATGCAAACATACATATTTGGTTGCAGAAGAAAACACAAATGTACATAAAATATTATATTCAGTTAATCACTGAAAGTACTTAGTTAGATAACCTTTTATGAACTTCTAAAATTTCTTGGTTGTTTTGAGCTCTGGGTGTTACTTGATAGACTCTCCATTTCACTCATACAACAAACCTAACGGGAAGATCTTTCCTGATTTTTATCTCCTTAAAGAGATACTATATGGCTGTGCTGATCCTGGAATACACTAGACCTAGAATTAAAAACCAATGTAATGCTGATATTTTCAGATGAAAATATTCCATTTCCAACCTACCATAGCCTAGGAAATTCAAGTTCCTCGTTGTACAGAGTGTTAAGTCAAATTAATTTCTGGAGATATAAACATTCATTAATGCAAATACTTTTTTTCCAGAAATATCTGACAAATTATATATTTCATTTTACCTGGGAATATGGGTAATATATTAATTTTCTATTGCTGCTGTAACAAATTACTACAAGATTAGAGGCTTAAAACAACTCAAATTAAATTTCTTTTGGTTCTGAGTGTCAATTCCAACATGGGTTAACTGGGCTAAAACTACATATCAGTCAGCTGGTGTTTAGAGGCTCTAGTAACTTGATAGTGAACAAATCTTGCAGATTCCCTATTGATCAAGTGATCAAATTATCAATAATGAGGCATTTATTTATTATTTTCAAATATAATACTTTGAGAAAGGCACAACATCATTTCTGTGGTATTTTGACCAAAAAAGAATAACTTCAACATAATCATGAGAAAACAGCAAACTAATATTAAGAGGTATTCTATAAAACAGCTAACAAATGCTCCTCAAATATGTTAAGTTCACAAAAAGCAAAGTCTAAGAAATTGTTACAAGGAGGAGGATATTGAGAAGGCATGACAGCTGAATGCAATGTAGAATCCTGATTGCATCCTGGACCAGAAAAAGCACAGTAGGGAAAAATCTAATGAAATAAAATAACATCTTCAGTTTAACTGATAGTATTGTATCAACGTTAATTATTGATTCCATTATTTCTAATTATATGAAATGAAAACATTAGGGCAGCCTAGGTGAAGCTGGAAACTCTCTTGCACTATTTTTGCGACTTTTCTGTAAGTTAAAAATTATTTCAAAATAAATTTTGTTATTTACAACTTAAATATCTACTTTAATGCTCTCAAGACACCAAAGCTGCTTCTGTTAACCAGCTTCTCCAGATATATCTCATTTTCTATGGTTATTGCATGGATGTGTTCAATGTCTTTTCAGTGAATCTCACACCACAGTCTTTGCAAGCATACGTTGTTTCATCGTATTTCATTTTACTGTGCTTGGCAAATATTGCGTTTTTCATAAATTGAAGGTTTGTGGCAACTCTACGTAGATGAAGCTTATTGGCACCATCTTTCCAAGAGCGTATGCTTACTTTGTGATTCTATGTCATAGTTTGATAATTCTCACACTATTTTTATCTTTTTCACTATTATATTTGTTATGATAACCTGTGATCAGTGGTCTTTGATGTTACTATTGTGATTGTTTTGGGATGCCACAAACTGTGCCCACATAAGATGGTAAACTTAATCAATAAATGTGTTTGTTCTGACTGCTCCACCTACTGGCTTTTTCCCATCTCTCTTTCTCTTCTGGTCTTACTATTCCCTGAGACACAACCTAAAATTAAACCAATTAATAATCCTACAATGGACTCTAAGTGTTTAAGTGAAAGGAAGAGCCAGACATCTCTCACTAGACCTCTTGAAACAAACAGTCAAGTTGTATATGAAAGGGAAAAGTTCTTGAAGGACATTAAATGCTACCCCAGTTTACACACAAATAATATGAAGTGAAACGGCCTTATCGCTGATAAGAAGAAAGCTTAGGTGGTCTGGATAAAAAATCAAACCAGCTACAACATTCTCTTAAGCTAAAACCTAATTAAGAGAAAGACCCCAACTCTCTTTAGTTACATGAGGGCTAAGAGAAGTGGGAAAGGTGCGGAAGAAAAGTTTGAAGCAAGCAGAAGTCACTTCATGGGGTTTAAGAATCTGTCTCCATAACAGAAAAGTGTAAGATAAAGCAGCAAGTGCTGATATAGAAGCTGCAGCAAGTTATGCAGAAATTTATGCAGAATATTTAACTAAGATAATTGATGAAGGTGACTGCACTTAACAACAGACTTCAATGTAGATAAAACAGCCTTCTATTGAAAGATGATGCCATCTAAAATGTTTATTGCTAAAGGAGAGAAGTCAATGACTGACTTCAAAGTTTCAAAGGACAGGTGGACTATCTTGTTAAAGAGTGACTTTAACTTGAAGTCAATGCTTATTAACCATTCTGAAAATCTTAGGATCCTTAAGAATTATGCTAAACCTTCTCTGCCTCTTCTCTGCAAATGTAACAACATAGCCTGAATGACAGCATATCTGTGTGCAGCCTGGTTACTGAATATTTTAAGCCCGTTGTTGAGGCCTACTGCACAGAAAAATTAAAAAAAAAAAATTCCTTTTGAAATATTGCTGCTCATCGGCAACACAGCTGGTCACCCAAGAGCCCATGCCTGCTTATACCATATTCATTTTGCAGCTCATGGCTCAAGGAGTATTTCCACTTTCAAGTCATATTACTTTAAAGTATATTTTGTGAGCCAATAGCTGTCACATACTGTGATTCTTATGATGGACATAGTAACCAAACTGAGAATTTTCTGGAAATAATCCACCATTCTAGATGCCATTAAGACCATTTGTGATTCATGGGAGAAGGTTAAAATACCAAAAATAACAGGAATTTGGAAGAAGTTTATTCCAACCTTCATGGATGATTTTGAGTGGTTCAAAAATTCAGTAGAGGAAGTAACTGCAGATGTGGTGGAAATGGTAAGACAGCTAGAATTAGAAATAGAGCTTAAAGATGTGACTGAATTGCTGCAACCTCATGATAAAACTTGAACTGATGAGGAGTTGTGCTTTATGGATAAGCAAAGAAAGTGATCTCTTGAGCTGGATCTGCACTGGCAAAGATGCTGTGAACATTGTTGAAATGCCAACAGAAGATTTAGAATATTACATAAATTTAGTTGATAAAGCAGCTTCAGCGTTTGAGAGGATTGTCTCCAATATTGAAAGAAGTTCTGTGGGTGAAATGCCATTAAATAGTATGACATGTTACAGAGGAATCTTGTGAAAGGAAAGGTCAATTTACGCAGCAAACTTTATCGTTGCTTATTTTAAGAAATTGCCATATCCACCCCAATCTTCAGCAACTAGTCAGCAGTCATCAACACTGAGGAAAGATGCAAAGTGTTTATGACTCACTGCGGGCTCAGATGATCATTAGCATTTTTTAGTAATGAAGTGTTTTTTAAATTAAGGTATATATGTTTCTTTGTTTTAGAAAAATGCTATCACACACTTAGACTATGGTATAGTGTTCAAAGAACTTTGACATGCACTGGGAAACCGAAAAAAATGTGTAATTCACATTCTTGTCATTTGCAGGAAATGTGTGTAAGAATATTAGCATTGAATAGTGAGGAATAACCAGGCACCTCAGATTAAGTGCCTTGAAATTTAAGTCACTTAAGATAAATTAAGTGATATTCACTTTATTGTGGTGGTCTAGAACAGAACCTTCAGTTCCTCTGAGGTGTGCCTATACCTACTGCCACTTTGTGACCTAATGACAGGTCAACATGTTGGGAGCTATTTCATTTCTCCTTCATACTTGCTCAACTATTAAATTAACTTGAAAAATGACAAGATGATTACTGCCTTGTAGTCTAAACCAGCAGGTTACCCAAAAAGGTGGTTTCATGCTGAGAATAAAACATCACTAAAAATTAGTAATTTTTAATATTACAACTTATAATAAAATTAATAAATTGGTAAATATAAATACCATCATTAATTGAAACACCCCACCAGATTAAGAGGTCTATTTAAACATCAGCTATCCTTTGGTTATTCAACTTTTTTTACTTTTTATTTAATTAGTTTATTTTTTATATTGTGTAGGGATGGAGTCTCACTATGCTGCTCAAGGTGGTTACAAACTCCTCGGCTCAATTGATCCCTCTGCCTCAGCTTTCCTAAGTGCTGACATTACAGTTGTAAGCCACCACACCCAGCCCTCACCTTTGTTTAGTCGTAGCATGGCCTATATCTATTTTGAATATTACTCTTCTAGAATCTACCATGTCTGCGACTCTTGGATATGGTAAAATAAATCCTTGTGAATTAATCTCCTATACTCGAAATTTATATGGCATAGTCATAAAACTATTTTGTTTTCTTTGTTTTCCTGTCTATTTTGCTTAGCTTATTAGTTAAAGAAATAACTTGGTTTTCCTTATTTGGTATTCCTAGCAGCTAATAGATATCTTGTATTTTTCTCCTAACTTATTTGTTCTTCCTATTAGAAAAATGAAAAAATAATTAAGCCTTTTTACTAATCATCAAGTTTTTTGATACATAGTTCCTTTTGAAACTACAGCTTTGGTCACTGGGAATATTTATAGGCACGGTTTAGGCATGAAACTTTTTTCTGTTTCTTCTCTTAATAGTAAGGTTGGCTGGCTTTTAGCTTATAGTCAAGCCATATTCTGATTCAAGCTACTGTCAGTTGTAATTTAAACTCATTTAGGACATAACTTTTAAACCACATTTAAGTTGAGAATAGCTAGTTTTAAAATAAAGATGTAAAGTGATTCTCTTCAGCAGTCCTGAAAAATCATTGAAATGTCTTGGGCTTTTAATTCTATCCTATAAAAGGTAGCTAGTAATACTCTCAGTTAATTACCTTATTTCTGAGAAGAGCAAATAAATAGTCATTTGCAGGAAATGTGTGTAAGAATATTATCACTGAATAGTGAGGAATAACCAGGCATCTCAGATTAAGTGCCTTGAAATTTAAGTCACTTAAGATAAATTAATGGTTCTTCTACTATATCTCCTAACATGCCTAAAAATAAGAAGGAAATTTTGGGGGATGAATTTAAATTCAGTGGCTTTTAAACACGTCCTCAGGAAGCAGAACAGGTCTAGGGTATAGTACTCTGCAAAGAGTCTTGAGATTATTCAACCAGTATGTGTAGGTGTCATATTTATTTTAATTTCCACACCATTTTACCTCTGTAAGGGCACTAACTTGCTCTGTAATGTATTTTACTGATGTGGATTCCTCTTTGTAGATTGCGAACTTTTTTTGGAGGGAAATTGTCTTCATTTTAGAAACTAATTTAATGAATAGTAAACTGCTCTAAATACAAGTGCTTAGTAAATATTGGTTAAAATAAAGGAATATAACTTTTTAACACTTTATGTTTTAGAAAAAAATCATTTGCAAAAATCTAAAAGGAAAGAGTATGTTGTTGGTGTATATCTGAAGAAGACAAGCCAGGAAGAGAAAACAATTTGTGTGAAGACACTGTGAGGAGACTGTGCCAAGTGATATTCTAGGTAGCGCTGTTTAGGGCAGTGGTTCTCAACTGGGAGCAATTTAGCTCCCCCAAGGGGGCATTTAGAAATGCCTGGAGTCATTTTTCCTTGTCATTACCTGGGAGACAGAAACATTGCTGCTGGCATATAGAGTTGGCTCCTTGTATCTGTCAGTTCCACCTATGCAGATTCCACCAACAGTAAAATATATATAATATATATATATAATATATATATATATAACAACAGCTAAAACTAATACAAATAAAATATACAGTGTAAAACTATTACATAGAATTCACATTGTATTAGGTATTATAAGTAATCTAGAGATGATTTAAGGCTTACAGAAAGATGTGCAGAGGTTGTATGCAAATGCCAACCCATTTTATATACAAAATTTGAGCATCTGTCAATTTTGATATCTGTGAGGGTCCTGGAAGCAATACCCTACGGATACAGAGGGACCAGTGTAATGGGTAGAGACCAGGCATGCTGCTAAATATTCTAGAATGCACAAAACAAAGAATGATCTGGTCAAAATGTAAACAGTGACAAGGTTGAGAAACCCTCGTATAGATTAAACCAAGCTGGAGTCAGTATGCTAGCAAGGAATTTCATGATGTCTTCTCCCTTCTCCAAATAATGTAAAATAATTTTTATTATGTACCATCTTCTTTTCTTAAACATTTATTTTTTCACTTATTCCCCTATTCCATACAATTGTATTATAAATCAAAGATCTTTGCCTTTAAAGTTACAGTAGAAGTAGGACCTGGTGTAGGCTTCTGCCAAAGGCTTTCTTTTTTGGCAATCTGAATTTTTCCCTTTCTCTATACATGATCTTCTGAGATAGTCTACACAGATGTCTTACGTGGCCTTATACCTTAGAAGAATGAAAAGTTCTTCCTTCTGGGAAGGCAAGTTTGCTTCTATAACTTTTTCTCCTCTGCTTTTGTGGGTATGAGAGTTTCTCTACTATGAGACTGTAGGATAAAAGTTGATTTAACAAAAGTAAAGATTGACAAGATAAAATGACAACCAAAAACAATGACAAAATTGGAACTCAGGAATAATGTTCACTTTGGCAATGTGGCTAAATATAACTTGGGTTAGGGATCTCTGGGGTTAGGAATCTTTTTGTGTGATATGTTATTTTGAATTTATAGAGCATTCTTTTTAATAGATTTAAAAGTTGACTAGGGCAATGGAATTACCTCTGATATAAGAGAGTTGGCAATCATGTAACCCTGAAGGTCATGGAGTAATATGGCAGAAGAAGCAAGTCTGGGGCCTGGGAGTCCTGAGGTACTCTAGTAATTGTGGTTTTTCTCATACTCTCTGGATCTGTGGTGACCCAGAACACAGTCATAATTCCTGAACTGTTTGCAAATGCAAACCTTGAGATCTTCCCAAGCCAGTCATCCGATCAATAATCAGCTCAAGATCATCCCTATACCCTGAGTAGAATTAGTTGTCAATATTTAGGGCACAAAATTCATTTTGGTGAGATGCCCTAGGCCATTGACACTAGTCATATAATTATCTAATGTGTTTGCTGCAATGACACATCGTAGCCCTATGTCCTCTGAGTTCTGACTCTAACGTGGTATTTACACTAGTTTTCTCAATAATATGAACAACCTGCCTATGAGCTGAAATGTGAAGTATGATACCCACTATTATATATCTATCCTTACTGCAAGCCCAATTAATGGTTATTAATATGAACAACTTACCTCCTTCTTGCTTTCATTGCCTGAATTTTTATTGTCTGTACTTTTCCTGTAGTGAAGTAGTTTCATAGCTTGGCAAAGCCTCAGAATTTTTTATAAACAGTCTCTAAAAGGCAGCTAGATGCAGCTCTGAGACATCAAGCAAATGACCCAGGACTTGTTATTTTTCTTGTTGGTTTCTGCGTAGCTAAGGCAAAGGTTTTTTCTTGGCCTCCACTCAGCAATATGCAAAAAGCTGAAGCTTTTAAAGTGGGAGAAGAAACAGAAGGAACAGAGGAGGTAAGATTTTGTTTCACAAAGCAATTCCAGCAAGGTACCTATGGATACATTATTAATCAACTTCACCTGTTGATAGTACAGGTTGGTTTATTGATATTCATTAGGCTTGTTGGTAAAAATAAAGGGGGAGGGGGAAGGAGATTGAATAACGTCAGTTGTCTTACAATTGTTCTCTGTTTCTACTTTTTGCTTGGAAACTTTAGTACAGTACATGGCTGTTTCAGTAATTGTGGTATGAAAAACATCTGTGGAGGACAGTTTAACATGTTTGTCTCTGCAAAGCCCTGTAGCAAATAATATGCACATCATCAGCTCTCTAATAACTCTTATAGGAGGTCTCTAATGACTGAGCACACATCAGGGGAAAGATGTATAATTTAATACCTTGAAATAGAAAAACAAAAAAAGGAAGAAATTTGACCTGCTGGGAGTTTCTCATTAAATATTCGGAGCTCCAGTGACTGCTGTTTCCTAGTTTAGTCACGAAAGTCTTTGTTAAGCATGTGCTTTGAGTCTTTGACATTCTGTTCTGCCAGTGATACCCAAAAAACCCACACTGCAATCTAATTTCCCATATCTTATCACTTATTTCCAAAATGTGGACAGAGACTCTTGGGGATCAGATCTACTCTTTATTACCAAAAGTCTCAATTATATTAAATTGCCTCTCTAAAGATTTTAGGATCTGGGACAGGACTGGCTACATAATTTGGCAGGCACAGTGACAAATGACAATAAGGAATCCTTATTCAGATCTTTCAGACGTTTTGAGATGGCAACAGTAGAGCATTAAACCAAGCATGGAATCCTCCGTGACTGCACAGGTTGCACACCTGCAAAACATGTCTAGGAAGTTGGCATACCCACGACAGACAACACATATCCAGGAAGGCCACTTGGAAATCGCAAAAGCCATTCTGCACAAGGAAAACCCTGTAAATATAGTATTATAGTATTTATAGTTATCAAACTTCTGATGGTATTTCTCTATGCGTGTTCAAAAATGCTTGAGAAGACCAATTTCTACCATTTTTTTGTAATTCTATGAAGGCATACTTAAATTAAATTGTACATATTTAAAGCATAAAACTTGGCAATTATGCACATGCCCCCCGCCCCCGCCCACCGTCCACAAATAAGACATCACCACAACACATATTTCTGTCATCCCTAAAGGTTTCTTCATGCTCTTTTGCAGTCCATTCTCTAACCTCTCTCAAACTTGTCTCCAGGTAACAACTAATAGGCTTTCCTCAGTTTGAATTTTCTAAAAGCATAGAATATTTACATTTGCATGGCTTTTGTCACTCAGCATGGCTTTGGCGTTTATTCATATTGCCACATTTATCAAGAGTTCATCTCCTTTTGTTGCTGATCAGCATTCTCTTGGATAAACTGTTTATCCATCACATGTTGATGGACAGTCAGGTTGGTTCCAGTGTTTAGTTGTTGCATGTAAAGCTATTAGAAATACCCATTCTTGTGTGAAGTATGCTTCTTTTTTAATTTTCTTGGGTAAACACCTAGGAGTGGAATGGCTGGGCTGTCTAGTAATTATATGTTTAAATTCTGAAAGAAGTCCCTAATTGTATGTCAAATTGATTACTGCATTTTACATTCTTACCAGCACTGTCTGAAGGTGCTAGGTAGTTCTACATACTCAGAAAGACTTGTCTGGTCAGAAAAGATGAACTCATACAATATTTAATTATCTTCTAATATTACCTTGAATTTATTTGGAGAAAATTTTCACTTTTACTTCCAAAATATTATTATGAGCATTTTCAGACATGAAAGTGGAACAATTGTACTGTGAGCCCCCCATATATATATGGGTCTAGTCATCACTAAATTTTAAAGGATAAAGGTTTTACACACACACACACACACACACACACACACACACACACACACACCAAAGAATAACATAGATCTCAGGTACAAATTGTCACCCCATAACAATCATTTTCTTCTAGGAATTTTCACTTATATCTGACTTTTTTATTAGATAAATCAAATTAAATCTAGAAAGAAATTTATAAATCATATGGTTCTCAACATCCTCATTTTCTTCATTATACACATAAGGAAACTATGGCCAAATTAAAATGATTCACTCAGGGCATCAGAAGATTAATAAGTGAACTAGGTTTTGTGATTTCTAGATCAAATTTCTGTGCACAAATCTACATTTCCTCAAATAATTAACAATGATTTATATTTTAAATGAACATTACACATTCTTACTACTGAATTATAAAATTACTTTGCAGATTTTTTAGGTGCCTACAATTCTGTATTATATACAAAATCATGTGCTTTTAATATTGGAAAGAACTTTGCTATCATATAAATTCTAGTTCAATCCTAGGGTCCATTTGAAATCTGTCTCTAATGTGAGTAAATCAGTACTTTGAAATAATGTTTAATGTAATTCACTTATTTATTATGATTTTATGTATTTGGAGGGAAACATCCAGTTTGTCATCCTGTTTTTTGCTCTCCTTTCATCTCCTTGTGCCCATTTTGGGGACACAGCTTCAGTCACAAACTCCATCAGGGAAATTTTCAGGTGAAGAAACAGGAAGTGGAACTCAGAGAAGTCCAATTTTATTTGTTAATAAGGAGGAGGTTGAAAGCAATGGTTAAAATTGGATTTTTAAACTGTCAGTAGATGTAATTTATTCCATCATGCTGGTTCCCTATTTGCCTTCTCTTTATTGCAGGTAATTGAGAATTAGTCACATTTGTTATTTTTAGCACTCCCTAATTTTGTCTGGAAATGGAAGTGAAACTATAAAAACAGGTAAAGAAAAACTATTTTAAGTTTTAAAAAATATTTTAAAAATCAGAATTTTTGGTTCAGTTAGCAACAAAATACTCAGAGACTTGGAAAAAGATAGTTTCAAGATACAAATTAAGTTAGTGTTTTTGGAGTTGATTATTCTTATTCATTTAGATAACTAAAACTGGACTGACTCACTGAAAAGAGCTACTTGCCATACATCCTAAATTAAACGTATTGTTTTTTTTTTAAATTTTATTTTAATTTATTTATTATTATTATACTTTAAGTTGTAGGGTACATGTGCA